>NW_015508163.1:17563-23785 GCF_001515645.1 Sinocyclocheilus grahami | reverse complement strand
CCCTTTAATTTTTCACATTCTAAAACCTGTTTCACTCTGAAATATGTCACAATGTATAAATCAATTCAGTCATAACTTCTGTTACATGACTTTAAATTTGCTAAGCAAAGCAGGACACTAATTATTAATTAAAAATCAAAATGCGGCTTCCGGTTTGTTGAGATGGCGTAGACAGGCGTTGAATCTTGCTCCCGCAACATTTTATTCTATAGCTTCCTTAAAACCCCACAACTTATTTCTCTTTCACTGCAAATTGGACAACATTTTTGGCGTGCACATATCAGTATCCAATTATGGCAGCTAAATCAGCAAAACAAGGCAAAAAGGAACAGAAAGCTGAAGCGTGCGGAGATGACGGCAAAGATGTTAGCATGGCAGCTATCGCTAACATTTTGGAGGATCACCAGGCTGCACTCTCTGCAGATTTTAAAGCCACTGTCTCGACACTTGAGGTACAGCTGGATCAAATTCAAGCCACCGTGACAGAACATGGCTCGAAGATTGCTTCGCTCAAGACCCACGCAAATTCGCAGGATGAGCGCACGCACGCCTTAGAAACTACGTGTGCTATGTTAAAAGAGAGCAACTCTAAACTGCTTGCTAAACTCGTGAACCTCGAGTTTCGTAGCCGGCGTAATAATATAAGAATTATTGGGCTACCTGAATCCATAGAAGGACCTCGGCCGTCTGTTGTCTTCTCTGAGCTACTCGCAGAAGTGTTTGGGGATGGAGTCCTGGAATCTCCGCCGGAGTGCGACAGAGCGCACCGGTCACTGGCTGACAAACCGAGGCCGGGGGAAAGAGGCCTAGGCCTGTTATTGTACGGCTTCACAAGTTTCAGCAGAAGGAAAAAATAATTTGCGAAGCCAGAGTGAAGAGAGGAAAGCTTTATTATTGCGGCACTCCTATCACTATTTTCGAAGATTACGCTCTGGAGGTGCTGGAGCAACGTTCCAAGTACAGGGCGGTGATGTCTGAACTTTACAAACTGGGACTAAAACCAGCGCTGCTGTTCCCGGACAGGCTTACTATCGTTACGAAGGAGGGAAACAGAAGAAGACTTGCATCGGTCGCTGAAGCCAAGGACTACATTGCATAGTTACGTTCTGCTGAGGACTAAACTTGAAGCGACTGATGCAGTAACCTGTGTGGCTGGCTCGGTTGGTGACTCAGGATGTAACGTTAGCATTCGCTAAATGTTTTGAATTCTGCAAGACTTAAATGGCTGACTAGTTATTGCCTAGTTGTTACATTTGAACGTGCGTAAGTTCTGTTTATTTTAGATTTATAGATTACTCTCGTTAGGCATCATGGAGGGGTTGTGTGCACCCTTGTTTTCAATTTACTTGTTGCCTTTGAAAATTTCGCGGCTGTTACACACATTCGCTGCCTTTCAGACTCTGCCGTGGCGCCTACAATATGTGCTGCCATAATACTTTAGATTGGTTCAGTTCAGTATTTTTCATGGTTATATTAGCTTATTCAGTGACTGTACATGTTACATGGTTGTGTACAAAATGTAATTTAAATTGTTTACTAAGTTATGTTTAAATTTATAATTTACCTTTTTAAAAAAATAATAAATTTTTATTATTATTTACCATTTTTTATTTTTTTTATTTACCTTTTCTTCCCTCCATTATAGTGGGTAGTACTTACAGTTTTTTACATTTATTTTATTCCCATTTATATTTTTTAATCCATGACTCGCACGGACTGGACTTTCTCTTCTCTACGCACCTGTTGACTGTAAAACTTTGCAGTTGTGACATTCAGCAATATCTGATGTTAGAATATGGTTGGGACCCAATATACTTGAAAGGGGGTTGACCTTTAAGTAGGTGGCGGGAATGAGATGTCGGAAGTCTTGAGAGCATTGAGCCGTGTTGCTCGGATAATGTTTGCACTTTGGGGGATGTCTTTGGGGCCACAATTTTGGGTGGGTTTTTATTTTCTTTTTTCTTTTTTTTTTTTTCTTTTTTATTCCGCTCCTGTTTTCGGTCTTTTTTCTTATTTCGCTTTACAGAAGGCCATACCAATTCAAGTCACCTCAATCCTCTACATTGTTCTAGATGGCTCCTGACACTTCAAAGATGGGTAAAGGTGTGCGCCTGATTTCTTGGAACACTAAAGGAATGAATAAGGCCGTTAAGACTGGTAAGGTAATGACGCAGTTTCAACATTTGAAAGGGGATATTATATTTTTACAGGAAACGCATCTTAAAACATTATATGTCCAACGTATCAAAAGGGCTTGGATGAGTCATGTTCTTCATTCAAAATTCTCTGCTAAGGCTAGAGGGGCTGCTATTATTGTTAGTAAGAATATATCGTTTGAGCCAGTACAAGTTATTCAAGATGTTAATGGCCGTTATGTCATAGTATCGGGCTTGTTAAACAACTTTCCAGTAGTCTTAGTCTCTATTTATGCTCCCAATTGGGATGATGAGCAATTCTTCGTTAACTTTTTTGCTAAAATTCCGAACAGCGACAGTCATCACCTACTGATTGGGGGCGATTTTAATCTGGTGCAAGACACACGTCTTGATAGGTCATCATCTAAGCAAATCAATTTATCAAATTCTGCTAAAGTAGTGCTTACTTGTTCATCTCATTTAGGAATTTCAGCTCCTTGGAGATTTAAAAACCCCCATAGCAAAGTCTTTAAACTTTTTCCGGATTTACTATTTTTTGATTGACAATAAATTGCTGCATCTGGTTACTGCTAGCATTTATCACCCGATAGTTATTTCAGATCACGCTCCCACATCGATTGATATCAATCTCCCGCTTAGTGTTACCTCCCCATCTCTATGGAAATTTAGTTCTCATCTTTTAGCAGATCACGAGTTTAAGAACTTTGTTGCCACTCAAATTAGTAATTACATTGAATTCAATGATACCCCTGAGGTTAATAGTGGGGTTTTATGGGAAGCTCTGAAAGCTTTTGTTCGAGGTCAGATTATTTCTTTCATATCACACATGCATAAGGTTGAACGTGCTAAAAGGCAGGACATTCTAGAAAAACTTCTCAAACTTGATGAAATATACGCCATCTCTCCCTCCCAAACCCTTTACAAAAAGCGACTTGTATTACAATCGGAATATAACTGTTTGATGACACACATTGTAGAGAGACAACTGTGACAAACTAAGCAGCATTTCTTCGAACATGGTGATAAGGCGGGGGCACTCTTACCCCACCGGTTCGTGCAGCCAGTGCCTCTAAGGTAATTTCAATAGGCAATCTTACTGCAGACCCAGCTGAAATCAACAAAGCTTTTTTAGACTTCTATATTAACTTTTATACCTCTGAATACTCTTCAGGTTCAGCAAAGATCCCCAACCCCTTAGACTCATTAAATTACCCTAGAATTTATGAAGACACTGCTAAGGAATTAGGTAGCCCCATTTCACCCCAGGAGGTCCAAGAAGCCATTAGATTAATGCAGAATGGGAAATCCCCAGGCCCTGATGGGTTTACAGTTGAATTTTATAAAGAATATTCTAATTTACTAGTCCCAATTTTGGTGAAGATGTATAACGATTCTTTTCAAAAAGGTCAACTACTGGCGACTCTGTATATGGCATTCATATCCTTGCTTTAAAGAAAGACAGGGATCCCACCTCCTGCAGTAACTACTGACCGATTTCTCTGCTAAACATAGCTTGTAAAATTTTAGCTAAAGTTCTCTCTCTTTGCCTCCAAGATGCCATGTCATCCATAATTTCATTGGATCAAACGGGCTTTACATTGGGGAGGCATTCTTTCTTTAATACTAGAAGATTACTTAACATTATTCTCTCTCCATCTCCCACTACCCCTGAAGTTGTAGTTTCATTGGATGCTAGAAAGCGTTCGATAGGGTGGAGTGGGAATACATGTTCTTTGCTTTAGGTAAATTTGGGTTTGACACCAAATTCATTTCTTGGATTCGACTTTTCTATGCTTTCCCGTCTGCATCAGTGCATACCAATGGTGTTCGTTCGCCACCCTTTTTGCTCCAACGTGGGACACGTCAAGGGTGTCCACTCTCGCCCTTGCTATTTAATATAGCTATCGAACCATTGGCCATCTGGCTTCGTAGTCATGATACATTTAAAGGCATTATCCGCCATGGCCTGGTCCATAAACTTTCCCTTTATGCGGATGATTTGCTATTGTACATATCTGACCCTATAGCCTCTCTCCCCCCTATACTATCCATTCTAGAGCAGTTTGGCTGTTTATCAGAATATAAGTTAAACTGTCACGAATCCGGTCCATGAACTTTCCATTTCATTGACTCTCACACTACACACTGTTGCACATCACCCCGGACTACATTTCCCATCATGCATTACTGATTGCACTCAGCACGAATTGCACACACCTGTTTACACTGATTGCACCCAGCTGTTTCATATCACTCCCTCACTATATAACACTCACTCTGATCCCTTCCCTCTGCCGAGTATTGTTTCAGCATTTATCACTCCCCTAGAGATAGCTACCTTACGGAGCCCTTGTCATAGCCTTAGCCCTAGTCATTAGCCTTAGCCTTAGCCCTAGTCATTAGCCTTAGCCTTAGCCTTAGGCCTAGTCATTAGCCTTAGCCTTAGCCTTAGGCCTAGTCATTAACCTTAGCCTTAGCCTTAGCCCTAGTCATTTGCCTTAGCCTTAGCCTTAGCCTTCTCGGTTTCTGATCTTCGCCTGGTTTCTTGGATTCACCCCTTTTGTCTTGCCCCTTTTGATTCTGTCTGCCGATCGTCGACCTGCGCTAGCCCTAGGACCATTCTTGTGTTTTGCCCACCATATACCTGTCTGCCATTATCTGACCCATGCCTGCTGTATGACCACGTCTCTGTCTTCTCCAATAAAAAAGCTCTGCAAGTCTCACGTCTCGTCAGCCCGGTAACATAAACGTTCAAAAAAGTGAGTTATTTTTCATTAATCAAATGGCTAAATCTCTTGCTCTCTCTTCATTCCCCTTTAAGTTAGCCTTGGATGGGTTCAAATACCGGGGCAAATTTATTACCAATTCATTTAAAGATTTGTTTTTTAAGAATTTTATACCACTTGTGGACAAATGTAAATCTGATTTTGTTAGGTGGAGCTCCCTTTCCTTATCTCTGATAGGTCGCGCTAATCTTATTAAAATGATCATCCTACCAAAATTCTTGTATCTTTTTCAGCATGTCCCAGTCTGCATTAATAAATCCTTTTTTACTTATTTAGACCAGCAATTAAATGGGTTCTTTTGGAGTAACAAGCCAGCACGTATCAGAAAATCCGTTCTCCAGCTTCCCAAAACTGAATGGGGTTTAGCACTTCCAAACTTTCAATGCTACTTTTGGGCATGTAATATCAATAAGCTACTTTACTGGGTTAGCCATAGATGCTGTGATTCTAGCCCAAGAAAATCCGTTCTCCAGCTTCCCAAAACTGAATGGGGTTTAGCACTTCCAAACTTTCAATGCTACTTTTGGGCATGTAATATCAATAAGCTACTTTACTGGGTTGGCCATAGATGCAGTGATTCTAGCCCACCCTGGTTACACATAGAAATATCTTCCTCCCGTTCCTTACTTTCTAATGTTTGTTCTCAGCTTCCTCTTGATCTACACAAAGTTTCAAGCAATCCGGTAGTTATTAATTCTATTAAGATCTGGCATCAATTCAAGAAACAATTCGGTTTACACAAAGCCTCCATTTACATGGCAATTTCCAATAATCATTTATTTCCTCCGTCCCTTTCAGACTGGGTTTTCGATATTTGGGCAACTAAGGGTCTTTTTACGTTGAACGATTTGTATGAAAAGGAAATCTTCTCCTCTTTCCCTTCTTTATCAGTTAAATTCAACCTTCCTAATAGCCATCTTTTTAATATTTTTCAAGTGAGGCACTTTATTCAAAAATTATTTCCCAAATCGGCCCCCTGAATCAGAACTTGATTTAATTCTTACTCTCGACCCTGGTCAAAGACGGCTGATATCTACCATTTATGGTAAAATAACTTCCCTTACTCCATCTCCAGTTGACTCTCTTAAGCAAGCCTGGGAGCAAGATTTGGGTATTGACATATCGGAGGACCAGTGGAAGAACATTCTTGGATTAATTCATTCTTCATCTATCTGTGCTAGACATGCCCTAATACAATGTAAAGTGCTTCACAGAGCTCACTTCACTAATGCTAAACTGGCTAAAATATTTCCTAACAGAAGTGATGCCTGCAATAGATG
>NW_015508163.1:7801-16335 GCF_001515645.1 Sinocyclocheilus grahami | reverse complement strand
ATGCTACTTTTGGGCATGTAATATCAATAAGCTACTTTACTGGGTTAGCCATAGATGCTGTGATTCTAGCCCACCCTGGTTACACATAGAAATATCTTCCTCCCGTTCCTTACTTTCTAATGTTTGTTCTCAGCTTCCTCTTGATCTACACAAAGTTTCAAGCAATCCGGTAGTTATTAATTCTATTAAGATCTGGCATCAATTCAAGAAACAATTCGGTTTACACAAAGCCTCCATTTACATGGCAATTTCCAATAATCATTTATTTCCTCCGTCCCTTTCAGACTGGGTTTTCGATATTTGGGCAACTAAGGGTCTTTTTACGTTGAACGATTTGTATGAAAAGGAAATCTTCTCCTCTTTCCCTTCTTTATCAGTTAAATTCAACCTTCCTAATAGCCATCTTTTTAATATTTTTCAAGTGAGGCACTTTATTCAAAAATTATTTCCCAAATCGGCCCCCTGAATCAGAACTTGATTTAATTCTTACTCTCGACCCTGGTCAAAGACGGCTGATATCTACCATTTATGGTAAAATAACTTCCCTTACTCCATCTCCAGTTGACTCTCTTAAGCAAGCCTGGGAGCAAGATTTGGGTATTGACATATCGGAGGACCAGTGGAAGAACATTCTTGGATTAATTCATTCTTCATCTATCTGTGCTAGACATGCCCTAATACAATGTAAAGTGCTTCACAGAGCTCACTTCACTAATGCTAAACTGGCTAAAATATTTCCTAACAGAAGTGATGCCTGCAATAGATGCAAACAATCTCCAGCTGATCATCTCCATATGTTCTTGTCTTGCCCAATGCTAACAGACTATTGGTTTGACATTTTTAGAACACTCTCACAGGCCCTTAATACCACTATTGCCCCTAACGCGTTGACTGTCCTGTTTGGCCTTTCCCCAACTTCAATCGCATCACCTGCAGTGCACTGCATCATTGCCTTTACCACTTTGTTGGCCAGGCGTGCTATCCTCTTTAAATGGAAACATGCCTCTCCCCCATCACATGAGGATTGGGCACGAGAGGTATTGCAGTGTATCCACCTAGAAAAAATTAGACATTCTTCCAAAGGATCACTGAGGGCCTTTTACAAAATGTGGAGCCCTATATTATGTACTATTCAGAACCTTACTGTGACATCTGGACCTTCTGACTAGACCCTTATGGGGGGTTTATTTGATTAGACTTTATTGTATTGTCTGTTGCTTTTTGATATCCTTATTTTCTTATTTTTTGTTTGTTATTTCGGTGGCCCTTGGGCTGGGTTATGGGTGGAGGGGTTCTTTGTTGTTACGTTTTGTTTCTTGCTTTTCTTCTGATCAGACACCTGATCTCATTTTGCAACAGATGTAATACCTTTTTATATGTCTGCAAAAATTCTATAAAAAAAAAAAAGAACATGATATAAGGCTGGCTAATGTTACCTTTATTAACATGGAGTGGGGGGTTAAGTGTTATGGAGGTTGGGCACCCACCAGCAGAAACATAAATCAGCGCCTGTGGTTACAATGCCAGTTTTTGCTGTGGTATCAAAGAAAAGTTCAGCCAATGTCTTTTTTTTTTTTTTTTGCGGACTAGTTAAATTCATTTTGTTTTCATTTTGAATTGACAACCCTTTTTGTAGCACACTTCAATGCTCTAGTGCAAAGGAAACTGAGTGCATTAAAGTATGATTTACTAATAGACGACACTCGGACAAGTTGTTACTTGCTTATTTCTCTAGGTTTACTCATTCACATGTTATAATCAGATGATTTGTTTTCTCTTGATTTTCTCTTATGTTCAGGGTGAAGCGACTAGGCTACTTTGATCATACTCAAAGGCAGCTTGGAGAGAGAGCCTTGTATGTGTTTCCTGCCAAGAGTGAAACTATACGGATCACCTGTGATGGTCTAGAGGGGGCACCTGCTCACCCTGAGGACCCTGTTGTTCGAAAGGTATAGTTGGTGTGGTTATATCTGTTACATCTACAATCAAACATGTACAGAAGATCAGTAACATTAATGTTCTAACTTTCAACACTGAATCTGTATTAATGTTTGTTTCTTTTTGTTTTTCTGATAAAATTTTCTTCAGTACATGATACTGTTAGAAAGATTTAAACTGTTTACTTCATTTGTGTTCTATTATGCTATTGCTTGTAATTTAGCTTGTTATGGACTGTATATCTATCTTGAATTATAAACCCGAAGCAATTTGTATTTAATTGAAACGTGTGTTTTAATCAATTAGTTGAAATATGATGACTAATCTGGTGTTAGTCAAAACTAACTAGTTTTCTAAATGAAAAGAAATGGTGTTTCTTGTTTTTTGATCATTGTTATTTGTTCATTTTCAGTTAAAAAGAATGTATAAAAAGGAAGTGGGAAAGAAAATTACAGAAAATGCAGACACACAGAGTAACGATTCAGAATCAACAGAGAAAATGGAGGGCACGGAAGGTACTGCACTTGTCATTGTCTGACACAAACTGAACTGAATTGTCTATAGTCAGCCTGGTCCACATAATTGTTGTGTATAATATAGTATACATTACATTATACATAATATAGTGTGCTGTTTGAATAGGTATCTGATTATGTGACTTTTTAGAAATCATCTAATCTTTTGAACCATGTCTTATTCTCCAGGTGAAAAGAGATCAGTGCAGGAACAGGACTGTCCTGATGATAATTCTGTTCCATGCTACCCCAACAATGGTCCTTTTCCATGCCAGGATGCTCTGGAGGAGGGAAAAGAGCCACCACTGGATGTTCTTCAGGGACAATGGGCCCATTTGGGGGAACAAGAGTCAAATGAGGAGCCAGGGGATGATACAGATGATACCAGTTCTGTCACTTCCTCTGCCAGCTCAACAGCCTCACTGCAGAGTGGCCCGATTCGAAAAAAGAGCATCCCCCTCTCTATACGCAACCTAAAGAGAAAGCACAAGAAAAAGAGAACTACGTTTTCACGCGAATTTAAACCAGGAGACAGGTGAAAGAATCCACAAACGTTTTATTGATTTCTGAGTTCAAAATTTAAATCTAGACCAGCTGTTTTGTGTTGTGTATCATAGTGCAATACCTGCAGAATTACTCATATCATGTAAACATTTGTCAGAACTGATTAATAGGGTTGCACATTGACAAACAATTCTAAATAATAGATTTTATTGACCTTTCGATTCTGGTTAGGGTTATATGGCCTGTCTTTGCACATACTGCATGAGTGAGGCATGAGTAGTGTGTTTTTCAGAGCCCATATTAACAAATTAATCTAAGAGTGTGTGCCATGTGGTGTTGCATCTTTAAAAGGGTTCCTAAAAAACAGTAAAAGGATAAATGGGTGTAGCACCAAAAACTTTACAGACAGCCCATTCTGCACTATAATCTGAACAAAAAACTAAAGTATCAGGAGATTAGAAAAGACACGGGAAAACATTGGATAAAATTTGAATGCTGAATGCAGGCAATTCAAGCAGCCAGCACCTGATCAGGGGTGTACTGTAGGTAAGCTATGTACTATTGTGTTTTAAATATCACCCCATCCCAAAACCATTCTGTATTTTATTGCACACTACAGTCGTGGCCAAAGGTTTTGGCAGTGACATACATTTTGTGTTTTGCAAAGTTTGCTGCTTCAGTATTTGTAGATTATTTTTCCACATGTTTCTATGGTATACTGAAAAACAATGATAAGCATATCATAAGTTTTAATTGGCAAAAAAAAAAACAGTGGTGTGAAAAAGTGTTGGCCCCCTTCCTGATTTCTTATTTTTTTGCATGTTTGTCACACTTTAATGTTTCAGATCATCAAACAAATTTAAATATTAGTAAAAGATAACACAAGTGAACACAACATGCAGTTTTTAAATGAAGGGTTTTATTATTAAGGGACAACAAAATCCAAAACTACATGGCCCTGTGTGAAAAAGTGTTTGCTCCCTAAACCTAATAACTGGTTGGGCCACCCTTAGCAGCAACAATTGCAATCAAGCATTTGTGATAACTTGCAATGAGTCTGTTACAGCGCTATGGAGGAATTTTGGTCCACTCATCGATGCAGAATTGTTGTAATTCAGCCACATTGGAAGGTTTCCGAGCATGAACCGCCTTTTTAAGGTCATGCCACAGCATCTCAATAGGATTCAGGTCAGGACTTTGACTAGGCCACTCCAAAGTCTCACTGACCTTAACTGAGGCAAGTGAGGCCTGCAGTTCTTTGGATGTTGTTGTGGGGTCTTTTGTGACCTCTTGGATGAATCGTCGCTGTGCTCTTGGGGTAATTTTGGTCGGCCGGCCACTCCTGGGAAGGTTCTCCACTGTTCCATGTTTTTGCCATTTGTGAATAATGGCTCTCACTGTGGTTCTCTGGAGTCCCAAAGCTTTAGAAATGACTTTATAACCTTTTCCAGACTGATAGATCTCAATTACTTTCTTTCTCATTTGTTTCTGAATTTCTTTGTATCTCGGCATGATGTCTAGCATTTGAGGATCTTTTGGTCTACTTCACTTTCAGGCAGGTCCTATTTAAGAGATTTCTTGATTGCGAAGATCGCAAACATCAGATTTCTAGTGACGTTCGGGCAAAACAGAGGGCTAACAACCTCATTGTTTGCTCATAACCGGAGTCACTAATCATGCAGATTTACGCTACAAACTTTTGTAGAATTGTACAGTAAGAAAGTTATTTCCCTTAACCAGGAAATTAACGTTCTTAGAATTGACAAGACAGTTGACCCTGAGTGGTCAGCTAAATATCTACAGCGGATCTAAAATATGAATAGTTAATTATAACTAGTTATGGTTAATTATTCATATTTCCTGTCATGAGCTGATTCGTTACATATACTACATAACTGTGACAACCACAGGCAAGCGCTGAACCAATTGCACGCTCATGCTTATAACATTGTTTTATCTTAAATGAGGGATTAGGGAGAAGGGATCTTTTACTCCCTCCAAGTCAAGTGTGGGGGGAGAGGTTTGGTCCTGCTGCTCCGCCAGAGTGATGTTGCATAATCTAGTCATTGGTGATAAAACTGTGATTTAATTTAGTCACTAGGTAGTAATAACTAATGAGACTGGATTATGAAACTGCACTCTGGGTAAAGACAAGTAAAGGTGAGACTTAGTAAATCTCAAAGGTGAGAATGAAGAAGAGTTTAATTAATCAAAATATAAATGATTCAAGTATAATCGATGTGAATATAGCCATTTGTGTATTAAGTTATTCCACTATTATAATCATGTGTATTTGCCTGCATGTATAGAAATCTGTATGAGACTGGAATGTGCAGACATGTGGAGAAGTACATAAGCACATGATGGCACATAATGGGGCCCTTATTTTCACAGAACATAAAATTAAGGTCTCATGATTGCATCGTGATCCCATATGAATGAAATGTATTGAACATGCCCAGAGAAAAAACTGTATATAAGAGGGTACAGAAAAAGATTCGGGAGATTGCTCTGCAGAGTTCTCTCAGGTTTTATTGTCTCTGAAAATAAAATCTCTTCTGGCATCAAAACTCCAAGACTCTGAGAAAGATTCTTCACAGCAGCAGCGGAAGCCACCACATTCATGATTTAATCATGCTAATGTTTTTCCATGTCATAGTAATGCAGTAATCTAATGAATGTAATTGACTGTTGGATATCCTGGGTCTGAAAAGCACAATATCAAGAGTACGATGGTGCGTGGGCCAGCCAGTAGAGAAACACCAGCACCTCAACATCTTTTTCCCAGCCATGGTTAGAATCTGACTTCAAAGCAGCGATGAGGGACGTGATGGACTGTCGTGAAAGCCGGAGGTCTGATCAATCTTTGAAATACAATCGAAGAATTGGCACAGCAGCATTCAGGTGGCAGTAGGCCTCACAGTCTGTAAATGTGCGTGTATATGTATATATTTTTTAGAATGTATATTATATCTATAATATTTATTTAGGCTATGTATATATTGTATGTATTCATTCGAGTTCATTCATTGATTCATGTCTTTTGTTTGTCCTGTGTATTTTTATGCATTTATAACAATAAATTACTTTATTTCGTTGCTCCAAATGAGCCTCTGTCATGGTGTTCACAGATATGACTTTTTATTCTGCGGTAAAATTTGCTAGCTAAATAGGGGATTGTACTTACCTTATTTGATAAATGATTTACAAGCTGTCGACTAAGGCGTGATCTTTTTAGTCATTTATCAGATGCTTTTATCCAAAGCGATGTACAAATGAGGACAACAGGAGCAATCAATTGTAGTATTAAAACAACTAAAAACAGATCCAAATCTAAAAGCTAAAACTTTATAAATACTACTTATACACATTTTAAAAATAAAGACTAAATAAAAATGACAAATGCATGCAACAATTTCATAAAGCTAAAAACAATTCAAAATAGTAAAGAACAAAAAGGTATACGAGTATAATAACGATTCTAACATAACACTAAGACAAACACCAAAAAAAAACACATACGTGTATGTACAACCACACACATTTATAAATTCAATATATTTCATTTAGTTTGTTGAAGTTAAAATAACTCAAATTAAATCAAACTACACTTAAAAGACCTATAGACATAATTTAACTAAAATTTAAATAAATACAAATCAAATGACAGTAGTTTCAGTAATCCTAAAAAACCTGTGATCTGCGAGCAGCTGACCGACGCCTCCTCTGAGCGGTTGATCCAATCAACGTTAACGGTGAAAGCGGTAAGAATTACGTGAAACATTGCTGATGTTCGCGCAGTAGTGACTCGACGCATGTCACGTGACAACATCAACATGGCGGATGTAGTACGTCCGAATTCCATTCATACTACTCGCATTCATACTATATAGAACATACTTTTTTTAACGGTCGAGTAGTACGTTCAAATTCAAAATGTAGTACCTACTAAAGCAGTATGCGATTTCGGACGCACCCTATGTGTTCTTAATCCGGGCCTGTTTATACAAGCTAATTTTGCAGTTATGTGCTATTACTTTCACACTGTTGCTAAAGATATTTACTTTGCACGCTCTTCGTATTACAGTCCTAAAAAGACGACAGAAAACTTACTCACGCTTGCTGTCCTGCGGCAAAACACGAGGGCAGTTGCGTTTTAGGTCAATTATGAGTGAGCGCGCCGTGGGCGTATCAATAAATGGTGAAATATTTCCGTAAATGAATTGATCCTGCAAGAAGAATTGAGTGAAACTTATTGTCTGTTCCATCTGTATCATGTCAGTGAGGTTTTATACATGCACAGGAAGGCGAATGTAACGCTTTTGACATTTCAGTGTGGATGATAAACTTAGGAAAAAACGTTTGCTTCGTGGTTAAAACATGGCATCAACATCCGTTTGTCATAACGTCGTTTAACTTTAGCCACGAAAATCTGCCTTCAGGGACTGCTCCTCCCGAAATTTGTTAATAAAACATCACTTATATCTTATGATCCTTTAACAGCAACCAAGACGGCATTGACTTAAATGTTGCATTTGAACAAATAATGCAAAATGACAGTACAGTTCTGTATCTGTAAAACTGCTGCTTGTGGTAATTAAGTGCTCATTTTGAAATGGCAACATATGTGCTTTATTTATTTTTTACAGGTCCTGTTAAGAAGATACTATGGAGCAAACAGGAAATACATGCTGCCGAGATGCACATGATCAAATTTATTCAGAACCGGAAACTGTGTGAGGTACGTGTATAGAGACTGAACCACTAGCTCTTAAAAATAGTGTGCAGCTTTTAAGTTTTACATAAAAAAAATCAGGGCCTGGTTTCACAGACAGGGCTTAGACTAAAGCCAGAGTCACACTGTGCGATTTTGGCCACGATGCAACGTGATCTCATGATAATTCGTATGTATTTTACGTAACATGTGGTTCTATAAAACGTACATTTACTTAAGTTTTTACAGGCACTAAAACGTACAATACTGACGCATTTTCAGCCTCTAAACGTACAAATACTCACGTATTTTCAGCATTTTAACTATTGACAACACCTAAAAATGAATCCTTATGAATATTGAAATCGCGGCATTCATTTTATTAGTTTTTAGTTGTCATATAAATTACCTTGTTTTCAATTGCATTATTAAATTGTTGACTCGTTTATTTATGAAATTATAACATTTCGTTTTGTTGTGATTTCTGCTGCCAGCTCGTTTCCAAGAATATGTCTACATAATGTTAAACACGACTTCACTTTAAACCTTAAAATAAATAACATATCTGCAGTCGTTTAACCTCTACTTGTCATATAATGTTTACTTTGATTGCCATGGGCCACAAAAGGCGTTTTCTCCAACATGCTGTGACTGACAATATAACTATATAAGCAACATAATTGCGAAATGAAACAATTTTATTAGTGCGCTGTAATCCAAATCTTCCGAATCCATACGACTGCGAGGAACAGACCCAAATCCAAGCCTTTTTTTGGCGATCTGCTTGCTTTATGGGGGTAGAATTGTTGCTCAATTCGAAATAAATAGATTATGATCCACAAAAAAATAGAATGAGATCCACA
>NW_015508163.1:0-1395 GCF_001515645.1 Sinocyclocheilus grahami | reverse complement strand
CTTAAAGGAGGAGGCACGAAAGGCCTAACTGTGTAACTAATAAATACGAGTTTTACCTTATTCGGCATAACATCTCCATCAAATCTGAGCTCAACTGAAAGACTCTCCATTCTATTCCCTTCTCTAGTCATAAACAATCTCCTAGCACCAACTACTTGCCCTCCGTTTACATTGTTTTTAAGCTCTTCCATAGACACATCTAATGGCACTCCAGTTATCACTCCACTTACCCACTGCCTCTGTCCTCCAATTTTACTACTCACCACTTCCTTCCTACATATTACTTTGATTCCAATCACTTTCCTCTTTTGTTCTTCATTGTTACAAACTATCATCAAATCTCCGTTTTGTAACACTCTTGCATGCTTAATCTCTCCAACTACTTTCCTCAAATCTTTAGTTAATGCAATTGGACTTACCTTTTGTATTCCACCTTCTGCTTTAAATTTCAAAATTACCTTTAACTCATCCAGATTTCCATTCCTTATCTCCTGTTCATTTCCACTCTCCTCCGAACTTCTTACCTCTCTTTCCTGACGTTTTTTCTTTCTTTTCTTTGTACCCACATCCTCCTTCCTATCTCTACTACCCTCTTCTTCTTCTGTCCTTCCTGACTCCATTTGGTCATCCTCCTTATCGGTTTCATCGATACTATCTAGTGTTTCTGGTCCATTTCCATTTCGATGACTTCTATATTTTGTCATTATTGATTTTGCTGCGTTTGCCGCCATCCGACAAACTTCCGCGTTTGACCCCGTGACGAGTCTACGATCTTCTTCTTCTTCTTTTAGCGTTGGGTCGTTCTTGAACGATTCATTCATTTTGAACAAATCTTTAATGTGACTCGGGAAGAACGAGTCGTCTCTGGGAGTGATTCGTTCAGTCGCGCATGCGCAACATCATATAGGTTCTGTACTGGAATTAGTCAAGTAGTTCACCTGGTTCGAGTCTTCGGGTTTTTCCGAGTCGTTCGTTCATCACGTGACAGCCCCATAAGCTTTAACCAATGCAGTCTGAGCCAGAAAGAGAATTGATTAGTTCATCTCTCGAGTCTTTGGGTTGAAGACTTGTCAGATAAGAGGTGAGGTGAGCTAATCATAGACTGAAGACTCAGGTAAACAATGAATTAATATTTTCTGTTTCTTATAGCAGTTTTGTGTTGTTTGTAGTGTGATCAACGTTTGCGTAAGTAGTAGACATATTAGGGAAGTAACACGTAACATTTTAATTATATTTTGCTAAAATGAACGAAATGACTTGGAAAAAAAGATTTGTTCATTTTGCTGAACGAGACTCAAAGGTCCGAGTCGATAAAATGATCCAAACTTCCCATCACTAGCTGACTGACGCGCTCTTTACAAATTCAAGTGTTGCCGCTTCAAACGACAGGTTTTA
>NW_015508162.1:21612-28632 GCF_001515645.1 Sinocyclocheilus grahami | reverse complement strand
CAATCATCAATGGCAGTTCAAAAGTTTTTCAAGAAAGTTTGCGCTCGCGAGAAATGAGCTCAAAAGCATTTTGGACAGATTTTGTTCAAAAGGAACCTGTTTGTACTTCAGTTTCACTTGAAATATATCAGAGACTTGAAGCAAGACGCTACATGAACACCGGATGAAGCCAGGCTCAAAATTCTTTCATTTTGTTGATGTATTAGTGTTACAGGTTTTAACCTGGTTCGGATTTCACTTTTTATCTCTCCATAAATCATAAAACACTGTCAACAGCCATTAAATATATATTTTCACCAATGAAATATTATATAAATGAGGGGAATGATACAAGCCCCTCTAAAAAACTCTTCAGAATACAGATGGGAATAAAACTAAAGTTTGAAGCATGCAAGTGCTGCTGAAGTGGAGTTATGCATTGTAATCGAAATCAAATACAAAAAGGTGAAGTGTAATACAATAAACACTTAAATGTGTATTTTTGGATGTTTACACTAGTCTGAAAGAAGACATGTTATAAAACCCGAATGGCTCTGAAAAATTGATCAGTGCATGAAAAAACATTTGCCTTAAATGTGTCAAACAGCAGTAAGCTACTTTTATTTATTTATTCTTTACATTAACTCATTATATTTCATGTTTAATTCAGGGCATCCATCATCCTGGAAATAAAAAGTTATTGTGCATTTTTAAATGTGCATTTACATTTTTTGTGCATTAAACTTTGTGTAAAATTTTCTTTACATTTGGCAATCCGATTAAATGATATGCAAAGACAAAGATATTGTTTAAAAAAAAACATTGGTTGATTTAACAACGTTGGCTGAATCAAAGGCATGAGTTTGGATCAGGACTGTCTGTTCAGCCAAACAATGGAGGACGGGAAGCGTGTTTGGAAACTTCACTATGAATACCATAATGAAGCCAGCACACGTAGGAAACACCGGTCAACTCTGATACTTGAGAACTTACAGAAGATCAGATGATCATATTTATACTTTCAATGCATTCTGATTTCCATCATTCAATACCTGGCAAATTTCTCCTTGTCATTCGATCCGCCTCCATCATCATCATCATCACACCTGAGAAAACAAAACAAAGAAGGACACGTTGATGAGCACAGTCATAAGACAGGCAGCCCGTCACAGTTCAAACCCTCCAGTCACACGTCATGACTAACCTGAACAATTTGCTTCCCTCGTCGTCGTCATAGTCCGAGCTGGAAACCAGGGAAATTCTCATTAGTCAGTAATATTGCACAAGAGCAACATTCAAACATTCCCGCATTTCTCCACCCACTTGGATCAAATCAGCCACAGACACTCAATAAACAAGCACACTATTGTTGGCCAAAGCCAAAGTGTTATTCCTGTGAATTTGCCTCTGGGAAGCAACGCTTGGCAAAACCACATTCAGCTCTCCGGTCACGCATGGTGTGCATTTAGGAACAGTTCACCCAAAAATGAGCGTTCTGTCATCATCCAAACCCCTGTGACCCTCTTTCTTCTGTGTAACCCAAAAGGAGACACCAGGAGAAATGTTCAACGCTGTCGAGCTCCAAAAATGACACAAAGCAAGTGTCATAAACTTCATATTAGGAGCATTCTGTACAATTATGGTGTTTTTTTTTGTCCTTTGTGGAGCTTGAAAGTGTCAGTCAAGTTATTAATTTATAGCACTTTATCCAACACGGATGATTTCAAGCAGGACATAACAGTGTTATAATGTTGCAAAACGCATCACTTATGAAACAAATTCAATTTCAGCCGTAAAGCAGCTCTACAGAAGACAATAGTGTCATTATTCATCTGGCAGTGTCAATGCGGTCACACTGATAATATTACTTAATATGAATGGTCTTTTAAACCAGTGCCCATGTAATTCCACTTCATGGAAAAATCAGTTTGCACATTTTCCAAAACATTTCCTTCTGAGCTCCACAGAACACAGCAAAGTGAAAAGAAGACAGAACCATGTTTTGACCAATGAGATCAACTGAACGCTGCCAGAAGCATTTCAGCACTGATTTAATAATGATTGGTACTGTTGAATCTGTCGTGTAGACGGCTCGGTCAGACTTACGTGGCTTGTCGTTTGTTGTTGGCCTTCGGCACAACACTGTTAGCAAGAGATCCAGATGCTGTGGCCAGAGACGGCACCTCAGGTATATCTGAAACACACACGCATCCAATCAAACACTCACCACTAATGACTACACAGTCACAGTATATTTATACATATATATATATATATATAATAGGGTCAAAGAGGTTAAGAGATGTCCGCATCAAAAGAAATGTACAAAAGTGATTATATGTCCATAGAAAGCATATTAAATGTAAGTAAAGTGTCTACTTTTAAGGTTTCAAATACATTTTTGGAAAATAAAATGTAAAAATAATGTTACATCGTCATTCAGTGTAACACAATATTTATGTAAAAATTCAAACAACATGCTTATTCTGACGTGTACATATTAAAATATATAAAAGAATAAGGGAGCATATTAAATTTGACTGTGTTTTAAATGAGTTAAACATTCTTACTGACAAGTGGACAAAACCTAGGATAGTGGCACATTTAAAAAATGTAAAATTACAACTAATTAGTATTTGGGGTGAAGGTAATTAGTCTTTTAATATGTCATAAATTGATTTTTGATGTAAATATGCAAACAAAATTTATGATATTGTAAATGTAAAACAAAATTGCAATTAAATTAAACATTTTTTTATTTTTTGGGGGGAAAACAACAACAATTTAAAGCAGTAATACACTTATTGTTTTTATGCTTAAATCCTTTTTTCATCTCTGACCCACATACAGTATATATATAAAGAGAGAGAGAGGCTAAAGAAATGCATTCTGCAGTTTCGCAGCACAACGCTCAGTTTAGATGATATCAAATTATGACCAGTAAAATTGCTTATGTACATTAATCTCCAAAGCCTTTATATGATATATATGATCATTTATGCAATTTAATTATTTATTGATTTAACAAATAAATGTTGTACTTTTGAACTTTCTATTCATCAAGCATTTCAGTAAATATTGTTTGCGATAACATCACCATTATATCTAGATTCTGAAGGAAACGCATTCATAATCGAAAGACATTTAAAATGTTACAAATGTTTCAAATAAATACTCTTCTTTTGAACTTCTCTGTAATTTGTCATAATGATAATGATCAAAAATATAATTAGCCGTGTCCCACGTTCTTGTGTCCTGCATAAAAAAATTATAATTAAATGAAAATATTCCTTTAATGCTGCATATCTTTAATACAAACATAATCAATAAATATAAACCAGCATTTGGTCCAAACCTAAGTAGACCCTACCGGGTGAGATTTGGTTTATTTAATTACATGGCGGCAAACACGGAAAAATATAACAGGATAATATTGTACCATATCAATATAAGTAGGGATGCACCGATATGAACATTTTGGCTGATACCGATAACCGATTATTCTTTATTTTTGAAAGCCGATAACCGATATGTTGGCCGATAAATCTATATCCAAATTGTTATATACTTTTTGAGAGCCTGATTACAAAAAAGGTCTCATCATTAAAAGCCACATCCCAAACACTTCAACATAAGCAGCCTAGTTTGAACGGTGTACGTTTTAAAAATATTTTTACTCTCCCATTACCAAATTTAGTCATAAAAAAGTCTTACAAATAAATAAAATAATGCATAAATAATGCAAACAAGTCACTGGACATCATTACACATGTAAAGAATCAAAATGAATGCGCCACAGATCAATAAAACAGAATAGCCTCTGCACGGACAATAATTAAATGATTTTAATTACTAAACCATATTGTTGATGAAAATAATAAGAGAAAAATACAAGTGGTTGTTGTTATTAATAATATATCAATGATTTTGAAAAAGTAACAAATTAATACCACTGTTTTAAATAGCAGCCATTGAGCTGCAGCTCAAGCTGAAGCTGAAGAGCTGAATGAACACGGTAAACTGAAGCGTTTTGCTGGCAGCTTATTTAACTCAAGGAAATGCATCCTGAGATTAATATTAATACAACATAAACATAATATTACAACTTATATATGAAATGACAAATGACGCAGTTATTGCATGCTATAGTCAGAATGTGTGATCCTGTTGTGGATGCGCTCTTCCCATAACAACGCGCTGAAACACGGCAACTAAACCCAAAGAATTCACAACGTTTTATTATAATAATGTTCTCATTAGAATGTTATATACACGACATTCCCAATCATAGTTATTAATGTTGTGCACTGCTGTTTGAGCTGCGTGCGCTGAGCTAAAGACGATCACCGGTAAACTGAAGCACTCTTAACTTAACCAAACGCATTCTATATGAGATAAATCAGATATACATCAAATAAACACAATATTACAACGTACAATTGCACAAAAGGCTGCAAACGAACAGCGCGCATCTGAAGTGTCTCTGAAGGAAATAATGCATTATTTATCGGCTTTAAGATATCGGCCAAATTTTCTTATCAGGCCGATACCGATAACAGAAAAAATGAGCGTTTATCGGCCGATACCGATATGGTGGCCGATATATCGTGCATCCCTAGATATAAGAATTCAGAGAAAAAGAAAATATATTCCATTTGCTGTTATTGATGACATGAAGTGCATTATTTTTACACGACATGAACCGCAGGGGTTTCGTGAGTTTACGGAAAAGCAAATAATTTAATCATAAAAATGTAAAATGCAAACAAATCATTTTAAAATACCATCAACCAAAATGAAACACTTAGTAAAAAATGTAAGCATTTTATTTGTTTACCTGCATGTCATGTGACCACTAACTGAGAACATGCCACACATGTAGATTTTAAAATAAATTATTTTAATAATTAAGTAAATATATCAGGCGAACGAGGTTCAGATGACCAAAAAAATAAATGTTTGGGAATGCCTGTATTACATGCAAATAAGAAATAACGAGAATTTGTGCATTTTAATGTGTTTTAAATTAAAAAAAGCCTTCCAAACACACTATACTACATCACATAACCTACTGATAATAATTCAACTAAAATGAATGTGCTTCCTGTGTAATTATAGCCTCACGACTGATCTCTGTGTGAATGCCCACAACACTGGAGGACTTTCTGAATGCACACAAGCGCTGGGATATTTCAGCAAGGCACTTTTAAAAGATGAATTAGGGAGAATCCATACATTATGAATAATTTATTGCCACTGTGTGAATAATATGTACTCATGCAATCGATAACACAGTAACTGTAGTCTGATTCCGAGTATTTTAAAATGTAATTTAATCTAATCACAAGTTTAGAAAACTTTTGGAATCTCTTTATTTAATCCAGATCGCCTGTACACCAGCTCTGGCTTTACACACTGCTGCTATCAGACAATAACACACTCATAACATCGCTAACCCGTCACGACTAAAAGCGACGGCTTGAATGTGTCTCTCTTTGTTTTTAGACACGTTTATTTTTATTTCAAGTCATAAAGCCCGCGTCTGGATGCAAACCCTTACTCTTGTCCAGTTCTTCCTCCGTGAGCTAGCAGGCTAGCGCTACATCACAACAGCTGAGCTAGCAGCAGCTAACTAGCACAACTCTTACAATGAGCAAACTCAACACAAAGCAGACGGTTGAGAGGAAAGCATTGGGGTTTTATACGATACCTGAATTGGCTGAGGTCATGTCGGACAGGTAAAGGTGTTCTTGAGCGAGCTGACACATACACACACAACACAACAACTTTCCCAGCGGACGAGGAAACCTCCCGCTCCGGCGGCTGATGCTGCTTTACTTCGTCCGAGTCTCTAAAAAGTGCTTTAAAGCAGATGTCATGACTTCAGACCGAGTGTCATTCTCGCCGCCGGTCCGAGCGAACGGGTTTGCGGGTGTTTAACGGTTGTTGTTGTTTTCTTTCCTGCCTCTTCGACTTTTTCCCGTTTGAAAGCCTCTCTTGATCCAAGATGGCGCCCGTGATCTCTCAGTAGGCAGCAGAAGCGCGTCAGAGGAGGAAACTAGAGGCTCCACGCGGATCAAGACGCGCCGCTCTGCGTCCGCGGCCAGCACTGCTGTCACTTCTGCTTCCGTTTCCTGTATTTTATTATTATTATTATTATTATTAAATGTCGTTATTAATTTTTCGCGTGCTTTGTTATTATTTTACCATTGTTTTATGATTGTTATTTTATTATTTATTATATTTAAGCAATCGGTACAATAAAAATTGTCCAAAAATGTACGCTGAAATTGAATTGTAGTAAAGCAGTAGAAGCAGTAGCATCCAAAATATGGAAAAATACAACCTACACAACGACACGCGTTTAACATGTGACCTATAGTGTTTAAAACGTTTTATTCTGACAGCTATTGTTTATATATATGATGTTGATGTTTTATTTTGTAATCTTCCTGGGGTATTTTCAGTACTGGATACTGGATTGGTTTGAATTATATGATTATGAGATTTTGTAATAAGGTAGCTACTAAATGTATGTTGTAAATCCTCTAATTTATTATTTTCCCGGAAAGCTATTATCATTATTTACGCAATTATATCTTATATCTGTTGCAGGGAGAGCCCGTTGGTCGGGTTACAATATAAGAGAAGACTGATGACGAGAGGCGGAGCAAATTATGATTTTTATTATTATATGAGATCTAAAAAAAAAAAAAAATGATATGAGATCTACATTTTTTATTTTTTATTATTTGATTAAACGTGCACCGATAAATCATGAGGAATAAGACAGGAACTTGCATTAAGAAAGTACAAATGATCAATCATATTTCATAGGTACTTATATGCATTTATATTCCTCTGAACGTCAAAAGATCAACCAATCGGAGTAGCCTTTACAGATCACGTGACTCAACGCGGAAGCGTCTCTCGAGTGGCATCCTTCCATTCGCTGAAGATGTCTTTGCGGGAAACTCATGACCTGCATTCCCTACGCACTGCTCCCTGCTCCCTACACACTGCTCCCTACGCACTGCTCAC
>NW_015508162.1:14264-18333 GCF_001515645.1 Sinocyclocheilus grahami | reverse complement strand
GATTCAAGAAATGATCTGTGCATTGTGCATGTGATTGAGTAGAATGTCAAAGGAAATGCATTACATCTAGTTGTTTTCACCAAGATTATGCTGCAAGATTTTTTCCCCATCTATATTTAAGTTCCCTGTTACAGGCTAAATATAGGCAATATTGCAAAAACAATTTCTTTCCTTAATTCCCGTGGAAAGTTTCCAGCCTTGAAAATTCCCGGAATTTAGTACAGACACGCGTTTAAAATAAACTAAAATACACTTCAATGTCATTTCTATTGAAACTTGCATGTCATTTATGTAATGAAGTCGCAATTTAGTACATTTAAAACTGATTAACTTAAGCAAGTTCTTTAGTGTGTTAGTAAACACATCAACATATCAAAACGATTTAAAATGTACTTTATAATTGACATTATTACAAAGTGCATTTTTAAAAAGTGTACTTAAGTGTAAGAAACAGTCAGTGTCTCTCTTTAAGTACTTAAGTGGCCTTTTATTTAAATAATATTATATTATCTACATACCACAAGTGCACATTCAATACAGTTAAAGGCACGTATTTACTTCCTCATTCTATAAACCTCTACATTTCTAATGTTTAATATGTAAATGAACATGTTTCGGTTAACTTGTATTTAATGTAATATAATGTAATTATGTGACCCAAGAAGAAAACAGTCATCTGACAGCCCTAGAGTCCTTTAGGAGTTCCCTGTGGGTTTTTATAATATTTTAGATTCATATATTATAATAAAATAAGGGCTGTGGTTGACACTACTTGAAGAGACTAACGACATAAAATAATAACAGAGTGTGACTCAGTGTGTGACTCACATTCAGTATTTTATTGTTAACATCCTCCATAATATCATATTACAAAACACAGGAAAATACAAAATAAAGATAACACTGTAATCGAGTCGACTGCATCTGAAACAATGTAGAGAAGAGAATGATGGGAGGCTGACGGAGGACCATGGGAGGAATGATGAAATCGGAGCAGGACACAGAAACGCGATGTGAACGAGCGGATTCAGATGAAGCAGCTGTGGGATTGAATCATGAATGTAGACAGCACTGGCCGCTTTGAGAGAGAAAAGCCTGCACCTCAGAGAAATGAGGAGAGCCGAATTCATCTCAGCTGCTCGAGACGGAAGAAAGCACGGTGTTCATATATTTAGAATCGGTGTGAACATGACCGAGCTACAACTGGCCGATACGAGTCGTTCATAATTAGGAGCTTTAGAGTAAAATATGGGTTAAATATCATATTCATAAACTGAATGGAAGGAGAACTGGCAGTGAAGTGCATGTTTTCTCCTTTGCGTTAGAAAGTTAGTAACATTCGGCCATATTATAAGATGCACTCAGTGACTTCTTTGGTGCTCTGCCTGATCGTCCTGACACTTCAGAGTCAGAGATGCAGCATCATACAGAACAAAACCTTTCTAGTAACCAATGCCATTGCAGAAATGCATTATTTACTGCCAGCCGCCGTGATTAATTTATTCCATGAGTGAAAATGCATTGAATGCACTCGACCATCTCGCGTAATCGGTTTGGAAGTGACTTCTGTGCGAGATGTTCTTCATACATCGCTACACTACTGACAATAGACTATTACCTTTTTTGCCAGTGAATTGTGACCGCACTTTAAGACCAAACTGATGTACTTGGTACTCACATGTGTTCGGTATTATTGATGAATGGTTATACTCTGGAAAAAGTTTCTGCAGTTTCTTAAATTAAAAACTAAAAACAAGGCATGAAAAAGAGCAAACAATGGCAAAGGAAGGCACTTTTAAAAGGCACAGGTCACCTAAAATAATCAGTCATCATTTACGCATAATGTCAGAGCTGCTCTCTATGGAAGCCTGATTCCGCCAGGGAATGTAAAAATGTAACTGCGACTTTTTATCTCATAATTCGGACATTTTTCTTGCAATTCTGAGTTTACGTCTCATAATTATTGCGAGATGTAAACTCAGAATTATGGGACATAAACTCTGGAATTGCGTGGAATTCTGAGTTTTAAATCTCGGAATTCTGTTTTTCTCAGAATTGCGAGAAACAAGGTCTGAATTGTGAGATACAATGTCACAATGACCTTTTATTCATGTATTCCATTGGCTTCCATAGCTGTCTACCATACAATGAAACGAAAGGATTTCAAGCTCTAGAAAGCACAAAGACGCAGCATAAAAAAATGCAGCAATATGAGACGAGCACTGATCTGTGTGAGGAACAGACGGCAAATCTGGCTTGACCGTCGTGGTCACCATTGATTTTCATTGTATGGGGAAGAGCAGGTTGAAAGTCTTTGCAAGAAAGTCACCGAGGTTTGGAGAGGCATCAGTAAAGGATGTAGATTTCTAGGTGATCTGCTCCTGTAAGCTTATGTCAATCGAGGCAGCACTGCTCTCTGTTCGTCCCTCCAGAGAGAGGTGTTCGTGTGATGACTGTAACTGTATGTGTGCGTGTTCGTCTCTGCTCTGCTTCAGGAGAGGAAGAATCTCTTTGGGTTTCTCTCGGGACGTCACTCTGTTTTAGAGTGGTTGTTGTTATATGTAGCGTGGCCGTTCTGAGCTGGTCCGCTTTTCTTTATCTCTCCGTTTCTCATCTGTTCTTCCTCCTCGGACTCGTCCATCTCCTCTCGATCGGACCTCTCGTCTTCTACCGACGACTGTTGGGAAAGAATGACAGCGTCAGGAGAGAAAGCATTC
This sequence comes from Sinocyclocheilus grahami, assembly GCF_001515645.1. NCBI lineage: Eukaryota > Metazoa > Chordata > Actinopteri > Cypriniformes > Cyprinidae > Sinocyclocheilus > Sinocyclocheilus grahami. The sequence goes on along the minus strand of NW_015508162.1, from coordinate 15,616 downwards.
ACAAAGACAATGGCATAGTTCACCCAAAAATCTGTCATCTTTACTCACCCTCATGCCGTCCCAAACCTGTGTGACTGTTTATCTTCCAGAGAACAAATACAGGTGTGATATTCAAAAAAATGATTTTCACAAAGCTCAAGCTTCCAAAAAAATTCATTCAAGTATCGTGACTCGTGAGCTACATGCCCTTAAAGGAATAGATGACTCGAAAATGAAAAGATGCTCAAAATGTCCTTTTTGTTTCTTCATCAGATTTGGAGAAATGTAGCATTGCATCACTTGCTCCTCTGTTAGTGAATGGGTGCCGTCAGAATGAGAGTCCAAACAGCTGATAAAAACATCACAATAACCACACAACACTCTTCAAACTGTTGCTTCCGATACTAAAATACAAGTCCATAACCCATAACGCTTCCTCCAGTGAAAAAGTCTCTCACCAGACCACTTTTTCACCGGAGGAAGCGTTATTATGAATTATAGACTCGTATTTTAGTTAAAAAGGTCTTAATGCTGGATTTGTTTCAGCTGCTTTTGTCTTCTCCAGATGTTCACTGATGGACTGGAGTGCTGTGGATTACTTGTGATGTTTTCATCAGCTGTTTGGACTCTCATTCGGACGGCCCCCATTCACTACAGAGCAAGTGATGCAATGCTACATTTCTCCAAATCTGATGAAGAAACAAACTTGCCTACATCTCATATGACCTGAGGGTGGGCACATTTCAGGCAAATTTTCACGTTCAGGAGCTGCTCCTTCAAATATTTGGACCTTATGTTACCGATAAAACTAGGTGTAAATGTAAATATGAAACCATGCAGACGTACGTTACTGCTCAAGAAGCGGAAGGCCAAGCGTATGATCAGCACGGCCCAGAAGATGTGCAGACACAGCAGAACCATCAGCAGCCCGTTAAAGAAGTAATATCCGAAGAACGGAGGGTACAGGGTCACGGGAAACACCCATGTGCAATACATGATCCTGAGAGACAGACAGAAACACCTTCAAAGACATCACACTAATTGGCCGTGTTTTACAGTATTACACATCTTCACATCTTTGTTCTCAACCAAACAATTTAGCACCTGGTTTTACTTGTGCACGTGTATAATCACGCTTATATCCATAGAAACACACCACGACTGTATCATAATCACGTCAATCATGGCATGTTTGATGACAGCATGTGTGTGGAGAGAAACACAGAGAGAGAGACGGATGAACTGTGTACCGGAAAGGGAAGATGATGAGGCGAGTGACGATGAAGATCGCAGCAAACAGGATGAAGATGTAGTTGCATGCGTTCTTCCATCGGGCGTAGTTAAACATCTTAGCTGACTGAGAGAGAGAGAGA
>NW_015508162.1:8671-12021 GCF_001515645.1 Sinocyclocheilus grahami | reverse complement strand
ATAGATAGACAGATAGACAGACAGACAGACAGATAGACATATATAGATAGACAGATATAGTTCTACTTAACTTTTCTGTTTTACCTTTAGTTATTTAGTACATCAACGTATAATGAATTAAAAATGAACTGAAATAAAATGTTTTTTTTGTAGTTACTATAATAATCCTATAATTATTACTATTACTATAACTAACTAAATATAGCTTCAAAACATACAAACTGTGGATATTTCAGCTGGAAAAATTACACGCACTTTTTCATTGTTACAAATTCAACAACCAATATTCACCTTTCAAAGTGTATTTGTATATGATTTCACTTTATACCGTTGCGTCCACAAAGTCAGTGGCTCAGATTCATGCGTTTAAATCTATTCCTCAGTCTGACACCAGAGACTTGCAGAAGGAAACAACAGTTTCAGTTACTTTAGTTTACTTCTTACATAATCTAAACATCTGTCTTCAAGACCACCGCAAAAACAAAACAGCCTGCAGTGATTCCCAGCATTAGCTGCTGCGTTGAATACTGCGCTGCTCATAAAAGAAAGTCTGATTCATTGAGATGCGAAGGTGAGGTTTGCAGTGTGATGATGATTAATCACGACTTACTTTACGCTTGACATCCGACGCCAGGCTGAAGAGAAGAGAGGTGTAGAAACCCAGCTCCAGCATGTAGTACCAGTACTGAGACGACAGGAGAGTCTGAGAGACAGAGAGAACGTTCACTCGAATGATGTACAGTATAAACTAGCCACATCTGATTACGTACGAACAGACTTTATTGTTATTACTTGATCGTTATGCAGATCACATTTCTTGAGTAGAAGTGAGCAATATGACCAAAATCTTTATCAAAGAATGAGTCATTTATATCATGTTTACGGTATCATTTATTATGTTATTTTGCTGGAAATTCACCTCATAAATATTCTATATATTACGTAACCATGTGATAAGGATTTTTGTAATTATCACATCAACTAAATGCTTACATATGGGTTTAAATTCTACAAAAGAAAGGTACCATCTGATGTTATTATTTGCCTTGTGAGAAAGTCTGCTTTGAACGTGCACTTTTAAAAAGTATGTTTTCTTAAAAGTATATTTCTTCATATGCATGCCTTTTAAACATTAAACATCAGAAATCAGTTTTTTTTTAGAATGACAAAGTGTATAAGTGTGCTCAACAGCACTGAATGTGCATTTGTACTGTACTTCAAATCTGAAAAGCATATTTTGTAAAAAAATAAAAAAATACTCGCAGATGATATAGTATTAATAAAATAAAAGGCCACTTAAGTGCACTTAAAGAGAGACACTTTCATGACTATCTCTTAACACACTTTTAAAAAGTGCACTTTGTAATAATGCCAGTTTCATTTAAAGTATATTTTTAAATCATTGTTTTATTAATCTTTTGTCATGTTTTAAAGAAGTACACTTATTTTGATGTGTTCACTAACATACTAAAGCACATGTAAAGTACAGTGCTTGATTATATTTATACTTTTAGTGTTATTCAATATTACGTTTTAAGTAAATATATTTTAAACTGCAACTTCATCATTATAAATGTGTAATTACAAATGTATTTAAATACTTGTATTTTAATGCCATTAAAGTATATTTTAGTTGATCATAAATGCTTGTCAGTACATTCAGCAGGAACACTTTAACCATATTTAAAAGACAATAGAATTATGAAATTACATATAAAGATGTACTGAAGTCCTACTTAAGTGGGTAAAAAACCACTCCTTAGTTTGACTAATTGCATTTAATAAACTATAATGCATCAAATTGCAAATAACATGCAATTAAGTGTCTGAAAACATCACATTCAGTTCACACTTAAGTATGTTCTTTTAAAGTACATTGTTTCCTAAATAATTACTCTTTATTTAAAGTATGCTAAAGTGTACTTAATTTTCACAAGGGATTCTCATGTTGAACTTTATATGGGCACAAACAAAAATACCACATTATTCATAACAAATGAACGACACACCTGAAATCAGCGCAACATCAGCTCTATTTAATGTTAGTTGGTTATGGAAATGCTTAATTCGTATGCACTAAATTTGTAGTACGTGCAGCATGCTTCAAAATTGTTGTACAGTTACTAAAGTATACCGCATTTGCTGGAAATGACAAAAGAGCAGCTCGGCATGAGGCCATGTGTTTAACTCACCAGAGTGGGGAAGCCTTTCCACATCTCCTCGAGATCATACAACCAGGGCTTCTAGAGAAAGAGACGGACATGGCGGATTGTGTTAAGCATTAAATCAGCACAGGAAATAAAACCAGAGAGTTAAAACAGGCTGAAACGGCAAATGACTTACATCTATTAGTGCAGCAAGACCACCGATGAAGGCGAGAAGATAAAAGGCGAATCTCCAGCTACAAAAGAGCAAAGGTGGTTAGTTAAGTGTTAGATGCGTAACTAAACCGCTATGAATAAACAGCTTTATTTTCCATGTTTATATATGTTTTTTCCAAGTAACATACAAATATTTCATTATATCTGTGATGCACCAAATTTCAACAAAAAAAAACATCTTCGTCTGAAAATTAATTTTCGGTTTTAGCCAAAATAGTTCCGGAGGGCCAAAATCATTGACCAGAGCAATGATGTTTAATTAGCATTTCTCTGATGCCACATTTTGACTGTGTCAGAGACTAATTCATGCACACAACGTGGATAAACTTTTTTAATCAATCTTCATTTGGATGAACGGAGATCTTTTCCGTTGATCTGTGAGCAAAAATTCACGAAACTTTATTTTTAGTGCGTGCCATCCAATAATCACAATAAGCTTTGTTATTTTTGATATGAAACAAAGTCTGATCTTTCATATTCTGTCAATTGTATCATGAAATACAATCAATATATGTTGTTTTGACACTCTTTAATGTTGTGACAAATGGCTGTAGCTGCACCGATCACCTCTTCCTCTTTACTACTAGTTATAGCATGAAAAACACATGAATGAACATCAAAGGTGTGGAAAGAAACAGAACAATTTATTGAAATGAATCACGTCTCGTGTAATCGATCAATCATAGAGACATCAGTAAAACAGCTTGTAAACAATGATGTCATGTAACGTCACATTTACCTCAGGAAAGACATTCAATGTTCATGAAATCATTAGTGAGCTTGAAAAAACGAAGACATAAATATTTGCAATATATTACATATTCATTATATATTTACTAGTGCTGTCAAATCGATTACTTGCATCCAAAATAAAGGTTAGCGTTTACATAATATGTGTGTGTATTGTATATATTTATTATGCATACATGTGACTCTGCAGCACAAAAGCAGTGTTGAGTCGCTGGGGGA
>NW_015508162.1:1681-2558 GCF_001515645.1 Sinocyclocheilus grahami | reverse complement strand
ATGTTTGAAGTGTCATAGCAACGACTGCTTAAACAGGAAAAAGCTGCAGATCTATGCATAAAACAGCCTATCACAGTTCATTATTTTGTTATATGATGCAATAGTTTCTGCAAATGATTTCACAGAGTGGGAAACGTGCAATGTATGTGTAGTCAGAATGGGGAAATATCTCAGCGAAAAACATAGTACTTGATGACATCTCATGGCAATCACAAAAAGATCCTCAGAAGAGCTAATTATAGCAGCCTAGTTTTGTCCTGACTGGTTTCTGATAGTCTGATGAAAATAATAGTCTTGTGCAGCGCCTGGTCTCAGTGTCAGACATATACACTATCTGATGCATACTGCACAAACAACTGGAAAGCATCAGGTCCAATCTGATTGACTGTCCATAAGCAACTTCAGGGTGCACAGGTTTAAACCAGATCGCCTGGGAACAAAACTGTGCTTACAAAGTACCAAGATGCTACAAAGAGCCCTGCTGGATTTGTGTTTGCATTACATCTTTGCATTTCGGTTACAAGAGTAGCAGGTAGAACCGTATATATTTCAATTTGTGTGAAATATTTAAAGTCGGCATGAAATGAAAATCCAACATACCTTTTTTTTAATAAATGCATATTGGTCTTATTGTGAATGATTCATACGGGTATAATTTTTTTGATCTCTTAAAGTTTAATCGATATGGCATAACTCGATCTTTCATGTGAAATGACAGACTTCACTTTGGTGATGCATGCAGGACTTTCCAATCAAAATAATGGAAAAGTACATTTTAAATCATTATGTTTTACTAATCTTGTGTCATGTTTTAAAGGGGTCATATGATGCGGCTAAAAAGAACATTATTTGGTGTATTTGGTGTAATGAAATGTGT
>NW_015508162.1:0-206 GCF_001515645.1 Sinocyclocheilus grahami | reverse complement strand
CCACGCCCACATCTCAACATCCAATCAACAGCTGATGCATAGAATTGAGATCTTTTTCTTTTTTGATAATGCATTAAACCGAGATGTACATCCCAATATGGAAGAAGAAAAATCTTCATCACGACTTTAATGGGCTTCTGCCACAAAACTCTATTATTGTGGTATCGCTCAAAGGCTTAGCACTATCCATTTCTTTGAGCCAATCA
>NW_015508161.1:28415-28649 GCF_001515645.1 Sinocyclocheilus grahami | reverse complement strand
TGCTTTCACATTGAGCAGCATTAACTACACAGAGCTGTTGTTCACCGACGAGCTGCGCAAAACCACGTTCATATTCGTGCGATTTTTGGCGCAGCTAGTCAGTGAACAACGGCTCTGTGTAGTTAATGCTGCTCAATGTGAAAGCACGCAGGTGATGGAGATTTACCGCTGATTACAGAACCGGCTTTCTGACAAGATGCGCGTTAAATATCGCATGCGATTTATCGTGCAGCC
>NW_015508161.1:26588-27628 GCF_001515645.1 Sinocyclocheilus grahami | reverse complement strand
CCCCCCCCCGATCCATAAACCCACCCATCTCCACCCCTAAACCTACCAATCTCCACCACCTAGATGTGGATCCAACCATGCCCCCTGGATCTTATGTTCTGCAGTGAGTAGTGATGTCCGGTTCGCGAACGAATCGTTCGATTTAACCGGATCTTCTTAATGAACCGGTTGAGCCAGTTCACCAAATCGGACTGAATCGTTTGAAACGGTTTGCGTCTCCAGTAAGCATTAATCCACAAATTACTTAAATTATTCACTTTTTTAACATGGCTGACACTCCCTCTGAGTCGAAATAAACCACTATCCCAGAGTAATGTATTTACTCACACAGTACACTGACCGAACTGCTGTGAGAGAGAACTGAAGATGAACACGAGCAGAGCAGCATGTGTGCAGCGAGCCGGATAACTAATGTACACGCCCGCTGCTGGAGCGGTTCTCGTTCTCGAGTCAAGAACCGGTTGCATCGGTTTTCGGATCACCGGTACACTGAACCGAGAACCGTTTCTTTCGGACGCGTCCGATTTGAGAACCGATGAGCTGATGATACTGCGCATGCGCGATTCAGCGTGAAGCTACCGAACAGATTGCTATGCCTGACACAGCACGTCTGAAGCGAACTGGTTCTTTTGGACAACTGGTTCTGTGCTAATGTTATGAGCGCCGGTAAACCGAAGACTTGAATGAAGGGCAATCCGGAAAAACATAACTGCAGTACAATGAAGTACAACTGGAGATTTGCAGTATAATGAAGTATATAACTGCAGTTCATTAAAGTTCAACATCAGTAAAACTTCAGGACAATAACTCGCTTCACTTGAGAATACTACCTCCGCAGCCGTTTATGAGCACTGTTTATTCATATTAAACATTCAAGCTAAACCTTTTCAAACTTACAGTGTACACTACAGTCTCCAAGCTCACAGCGTCCCAAACACAAATAATTGTTATATTTATTTATATTTTTATTGTCTGGCTATCTGGGATTTCGGTCTGGCTCCATGTGACTAGTAAGTCAAATCTCAAATAACTGCCCTGAT
>NW_015508161.1:25113-25622 GCF_001515645.1 Sinocyclocheilus grahami | reverse complement strand
ACAAATCATTCAAAGTGATTTGTGAACAAATGCACACCGTTTTGCGGGCTTCTTTATTCCAAACCTTGAACATAATCGACTCAAAAGAGAGATTAATTCGTGAATGGGGCATCGTTCATGACCCAGATAAAAGAGCGCACTTGGAATAATGTGGATGTTCATGTGTATCTTAAGGCTTGATGATTGTGTGAAACTCTTCCCGCACTGATCACAACTGAATGGTTTCTCTCCAGTATGAACTCTCATGTGAACATCAAGATAATATTTGTGTGAGAAACTCGTTCCACACTGAGAGCAGGTGAATTATATTTTGGCTCTTCTTTTCTTTAAATCTTTCTCTTTGGTTTGAGAGCAACTCAAAGGTTTTTCCCTACTTTTGACACGATTTCTCTCCTCAACTTCACTCAGTTCTTCATTCTCCTCATTTTCTTCATTTAACAATGAAAGAAAAGGAAAAATTGTTTATTTTCAGTTAGTCATAAAAACAGAGAAATGTGAAAGGAGACAAA
>NW_015508161.1:12106-24982 GCF_001515645.1 Sinocyclocheilus grahami | reverse complement strand
CTGCAAAACATAACTGCAGTTCATTAAAGTTCAACAACAGTAAAACTGCAGGACAATGAAGTACAACTGGAGATTTGCAGTATAATGATGTACAGATACAATATAACTGCAGTTCAGTAATACGAAATGCATGAAGAGATTTCAGATGCAAAAACTTCTAAGTCTGTCTAATTAAATGTATTTTATTTTTTATGAGCATTTAAAATACATTTAATAAAATAAATACAATAGCAGCTTCACTGAACATGAATTCCTGTGTGGAAAAGCAGATTAGCCAAAATCAACAATAAATCAATTAACTTTTAAAACTAATTTACACATTTACACAAGTGAAACAGATTTCCTCCAAATTCTGTCTTTGAAGAGATCAGAGCTTTACAAATACAGTGTTGTCTCTTTGTAAATCATTGTTAGGGATGCACCGAAACCGGAAATTCTTGATGCATTTTGCTGAAAACCTAAACCGAAAATGCTTTGTAATAACTATTTATTATTTTTATTAAATTTTATAAAGTAATTTTGTAAGAGTTTTTAATTAAACTAAATTTGAATGATACTGAATTAAAAAAAACACAACCCGATAAAATAGAAAGTTTTGTTGAAGTAACAATACAATTTGACAGAAAATATATTAATATTAAATATCAATACATCATTTTTATTCAGTTCAATGCAACTGAATCAGATATAATTTTAATTTATTTATTACTAATTGTCCAAATAATGTATAGTCCTACAAAGCTATTATCATCAGAGAACGTGAGCAGATCACAGCAGGGAGCAGATCAGTGAACGAGAGCAGCATCATTTTACCAACGTTACCATGTTAATCATGTCAGCACAGCAGCGCTAAAGCAGACAGGAACAAGTATACTATATAGACATTTCCAGTCGGCTCGTTATTTGAGCAGACTTTTTTGTTGAGCATGAGCGGTACACGAGCAGAACGTACATTCACCGAGCACCAGTTACTGTTGATAAAACTGGAGAAAAACTAACTTGGAAGTTTTTAGAATTGTGTGGAAAAACAGTATGTCCAGCTATAGACAGGCTCTAAAAGCTGCCAGGGCCGAGCATATCCACAAACTCATAGAAAATAACCAAAACAATCCAAGGTTTTTATTTAGCACAGTGGCTAGATTAACAAATAACCAGACGCCACCCGATCTAAATATTCCCTCACAGTTTAATAGTAATGACTTTATGAATTTCTTCACTGATAAAATAGATAACATCAGAAATACGATAACAAATGTAAATTCTACAGCGTATAATACTTCGGCTTCATTCATCGCACCAAAATTATAAAGCTCAATATTATTAACTCATCGCTGTCTTTAGGTCACGTCCCAAAACCATTCAAGCTGATGGTTATTAAACCTCTTATTAAGAAAAACAACTAAAAAACCACAACTAGATCCTAGTGAACTGGCAAATTACAGACCCATCTCAAATCTTCCTTTTATGTCAAAAATTTTAGAAAAAGTTGTGTCTGCTCAATTGTGCTCCTTCCTGCAAAAAAATTATCTCTATAAAGAATTTCAGTCAGGTTTCAGGCCCCACCATAGCACAGAAACGTCACTTGTTAAAATTGCAAATGACTTGCTCCTTGCATCAGACCAAGGCTGTATCTCATTGCTAGTTTTACTTGCTTAGTGCTGCGTTCATTAACTGACAGTCACCACTGATAAATTACCACTAAATATTGTAGAAACTTAATTTGCTGTAAAGTTGCTTTTTGCAATGATTTGTATTGTGAAAAGCGCTGTACAAATAAACTTGAATTGAATTAAGCTTGAATACTAAATTTGCATCTGTGAATATGAAATATTTTAACTACAGTGTTTATTTCTATCTAAGTTGACGGCTATTTGTGAAAATGTGTTTTGAAGCATTTACTTGATAAATTGTAGTTAAAGCGCCACTCAGTGGTCAAAAGCTGCAAATGCATTTTGCAGACGCGGTGGCGGTGGCACCCACGGCGGTAAAAAGCACACTCTGGATGTCCACCTACTGTATCGCTGACATTGTCCTTTCTGCAAAAGTTGTTGGACAAGGGTCGTTCCCCTTCCACACTCAAGGTCTATATAGTGGCCATAGCAGCTTCCCACGCACCTATAGCTGGCCAATAGGTGGGCAGGAACAACCTAGTTGTTCGTTTTTTGAAGTGGTCTAGGAGGCTCAACCCGCCTCTCCCCATCACCGTCCCTGCATGGGTTCTGCCCACGGTGCTGAGGGCTCTGAAGAGCCCTCCTTTTGAGCCACTACAGTCCACGAACCTTCATTCCCTGACACTAAAAACCACTCTGCTACTAGCGTTAGCATCGGTAAAGTGTATGGGAGATCTGCTGGAGCTCTCCGTGAGCCCCTCCTGCCTTTAATTTGGGCCCAGCGACTCTAAAGTCGTCCTGAAGCCAAGCCATGGTTATGTAGGTAAAGTGCTCTCAACTCCGTTCAGAGCGCAGGTAATAACTCTATCGGTGCTTCCTCCTTTGGAGCAAGACCAAGGGTGGAATTTACTCTGCCCGGTCAGGGCGTTAAAAGTTTATATTGAGCGTTCTGCCTCCTTCAGGCAGTTGGAACAGCTGTTAGTATGCTTTGGTGGCCGCACCAAGGGGTCTCCGGTCACGAAGCAGAGTCTTTCCAAATGGATAATTGACACTATCGCGCTAGCATACTCTTCCTTTGGCCTACAATGCCCCATGGGAGTAAGAGCCCACTCAACTAGAGGCGTCGCCTCTTCCTGGGCTTGGTCTAGCGGTGTGTCACTATTATTATATTATATTAATTATTTATTATTATTATTTTTATTTATTTTTTGCTTTTATGAAGAGCAGGGCATAGTTCAGCCAGATACAATGTGACTTACTGGAAACTGCTGTTAAAGTCGTCTGTTTTTACCTGTTGTGTGACAGCCAGCAATCATTCGCTTCCTAATTCTTATTTCATTCTTCTCATTTTCTCAACATTTTGATGGCTCTGCACATCCCCGGGCCCAATAACCTGTTGGACAAGAATACTTGACTGTTGAAGAATGATTGACTGTTGTGCAGAAGTATGAAGAGTGTTAACTGTACATACTGGATTTCTCACATTCTGGTCATATATACTGTAGGTGCCTATGTGAGCAGGTTAGAATTATGAAATGTCTTAAAAGCAACTTTCTTTTTTAAAGTTCAGAGGTCTTGGCCACCGTGCTGCAGCTCAGTTTCAGGGTCTTGGCAATCTTCTTATAGCCTATGCCATCTTTATGTAGAGCAGCAATTCTTTTTTTCAAATATTTTGTTCTTGCCATGAGGTGCCACGTTGAACTTCCAGTGACCAACACCTGCTCCCCATTCACACCTGAGACCTTGTAACACTAATGAGTCACATGACACCGGGGAGAGAAAATGGCTAATTGGGCCCAATTTGGACATTTTCACTTAGGGGTGTACTCACTTTTATGGCTAGCGGTTTAGACATTAATGGCTGTATGTTGAGTTATTTTGCAAATTTACACTGCTGTACAAGCTGTACACTCACTACTTTACATTGTAGTAAAGTGTCCTTTCTTCAGTGTTGTCACATGAAAAGATGATTCCAAAAAATGTGAGGGGTGTACTCACTTCTGTGAGATACTGTATATGTATATATATTTTTCATTCTTTTTTTCTTTTTTGAAATTAGTTTTTTTCTTTCTCAATTAAAAACAAAAAGGTTAAACCACTTAAGCTATTATCAACAGATAATTGCCAATTAACTTCAGAAATGGAAAATAAGCAACAATTGTGATTCTTTATAAATTGTACCATTGTGACTGCACAAGTGGTGTAGTAATTTAGTAGGTGATTGTGGCGAGGGGGGCGTGGCTTAGCGGAGTCTGCAGCGGGAGAGAGCGGTCGGAGACGAGCGGTGAGTAAGTAGGTCAAGTGCATGATGACATTCACCTGCTTCTCATTTCAGTGATTGGCCTGGAGAGACCGTAAAAAGCCCAGTTGGAACTGAGAGAGAGAGAGAGACAGACTGAGGTCTCAGTGGGGAGAGACTGTGGCGAAGGGCACCGAGATACGCAGAAGTGCTGTATAAGTTTTGTTTTGTTTGGCAGTGCCAGAGCGCCTGCCTGTATTCGTTGTTGCTAAGGACGCTCAATAAACTACTCGAGCCTCAGTCACGCTGACTCCGACTTCTTCCTGCCCTACTAAAGAACCTCGTTACAGTGATAATACTGTGAATTTACATACAAATGGCATGAAATGTAAAAGCATAACAACTGAAGGTCTATAAAATGTCAATCAATAAAGCATTTTTTGAACAATGGCACTTGTTTTTTTAACTAAAATATTATTGCAACTATAGCCAATGAATGAAAATGCATATTTTTCAATTAAATCTTCGAGAGTGTGGGCTGCTTTTGGTGCTTGGATTTGTACTTCAATATAATGAGGTACAAGTTTAAGAATACACTAGAAGTTAATTTTTTTTATGTATTTATTTCCCTCTATTTAACAGCATTCACTTACAATACTGAAATATGTCATCCCTCAGGCAGATTGAATGTTTTCCTGCCTTGCTGGTTGTTGGGCTCATGATCAAACCGATTTGGCAGAGTCAAAACGCAAACGGTGAAGTGAATTGCCATTAGCGCGAGTCCCGCTTGGTCTTAAAGCCTTCCTCGAATAGTTACGTTCACAAATAAAACAATGATTTGCGCAAAAATAATGATTAATTATCAATTCAAAATTTGTTATTTATATGGTCTGGTGGTCATATGGCGTATTCCTGCGAATACGGGACAAACTGTGTTATAGCTTTCATACAGGACGCTTCTTTGATGCCTTAAATACAGGCATCAATATTTCAACCCCAGTGGCATGACAAGACCATCCCTCGCGGCCAAAAAAACAGACCGGCCCACCGGGAATTCTCCTGGTGCCCCCGATTAGCCAATCCGGGCCTGGGCTCCACCTCAGGCAGTGGGCTCCGCCTGGGTCAGACTTCGCCATGCCTCTGCTGTGGACTTGAGGGCCATCTGCTGGCCCTCTACCCCTTCGGCTACATTACATTTACATTTTGTCATTTAGCAGACACTTTTATCCAAAGCGATTACAAATGAGGACAATAGAAGCGATCAGAATGAACAAATAAGCAATGATATGCAAGTGCTATAACAAGTCTCAGTTAGCTTAACGCAGTACACGTAGCAAGGGTTTTTAAAATTATATAATAAATAAAAAGAAAACAGATAGAATAGAGCAAGCTACGGCTAGAGGTCTTTTTTGATTTTGCTTATTGTATAAGAAATTAAAAGAAAACAGATAGAATAAAAAATATTAGGAAGCTAGTGTTAGTAAATGAATGGAGTGCAAGTCTAAACGTTTTTTTTTTAAAGAATAGAATTAGAATAGAGAGTGCTAGAGTTAGAGGGTCAAATAAAGATGGAAGAGATGTGTTTTTAAGGTTAAGGTTAAGGTTTTTAAGGTATAGCTTAAAAATGTTTGTCCATGTTTGTCCATGGAAAGTAGTTATAGGTGTCACTTGAGCAACTGTAATTTATTTGATGGGACCTATACAGGCTTTCTGTGGACAATGGATTAATAAATCATATTATGTGATTGTAATAATTTTATTATGTAAAACATTCAGTACAGTACACAGGAAACAGTATACTGCCTCCCAGGTTAATGTACAAAACCCATTAACATCAAGTCTTGTTTGGTACCCAAAACTGTATTAACAGTCTTCTATCAGCCAAGACGTTGACTGAGTAAAGCCAGAGAAGAGCAGAAGCAGGAGACGAAGAGATGATTGTAAAAAGGAGCTATTGTATAATCTTAGTTGCGTATGTTTCAATGCTGATCAGAACAAATTCAACAAGCAGTGTTTTACCAAACTGATTCACAACATCCCATAAACATTGAGTTTCCATAAACATTCCCTTATCTCTTATTCATACAGACAAAGTTCATGAAACCCCACAATCATAAGATTAAACAATAATGAAAATGCATAAGCAATAAAAATAAGAAATATCAAATATAAAAACATACTAAAATAATAAGTCAATAAATTAATAAATCATAAAATAATTAAAATTATAAATGATAAAAATAATCAAATGATAAATTATTTAAATGGCTATGGATTATATATGATTACATGTATAAATGATTATAAATTAATAAAAACAAGAAAAATAAAAACATAACACAAATGTATGATTGCTCTCTTGATGCAACACAAACAATTTGCATTTGAGGATCCTCAGATCCTTCACCATGTTCACTAGGTCAGAAAACAGGGAATTCAACATATTCTTATCTATACTATACTATACTATACTACTATCTATACTAATAACACTTATTAACAGTATTTTCTAAAACTAAGGAATAAACATTATTTTTCACTGAAAGCTAATTGAAAACACCCACCCCAAAAAATGGAGATAAAATCACAGCAGAGTTCCAGGAAAGGAAGAACGATCTGAAATCTCTTCTGTAAAATTCCTGGCCCAAAAAAGGTTAAGAAACCACTGCTATAGTTGATATATTCATCATGTATATGAAGAATCAGTGTATTGGACAACACTGAATCTCTCATGTTTGCTGCAGTCTCAGTCTTGCTCAGTCACCAACTTCACCAGGAAATAATACAAATCATGTTACATCACTATAACATGATTTTTATTATTTTCTGGTGAAGTTGGTGAGGCTAGTACTGTTGAAGTACAGAAATCAGTATGCAAAGAGATGAATCGAATTCCATTCAGAGTATTTTAGTATTTTAGACAACTTTGTCATCTAGACAGTCTAGTCATAAAAAAAAACAAACACTGAATTTAACAAGTTGCAGAAAGTCACACCCTGCAGAAAAACCTGTTTCTGAAGTATGTCATCATGAGGATATATAACCCCTCCAGTTCATATAAGAAGGAACTGCCGAGCTGCAGTGCGTATCGTCTCTCTGTCTGTGCTCATATACAGTGAAATGGCAGAAGCCAGTATCTCGTGGGCTGAGGATCAGTTCAGCTGTTCAGTGTGTCTGGATCTCCTGAAGGAGCCAGTGACGATTCCCTGTGGACACAGTTACTGTAAGGGATGCATCACAGACTGCTGGAATCAGGAAGATCAGAGGGGAATCTACAGATGTCCTCAGTGCAGACAGACCTTCACTCCAAGACCAGTTTTAAGCAAAAATGTGGTATTTGCTGAAATGGTGGAGAAACTGAAGAATACAAGACTCCAATCTGCTCCTGTTCCTGCTCGTCATCGTCATCATCACACTGAACCTGGAGATGTTCAGTGTGACTCCTGCACTGGAATCAAACAGAAATCAGTGAAATCCTGTCTGGAGTGTCGAAGCTCTTACTGTCAAAATCATCTTGAACAGCATGAGAGTCTCTTCAGAAGTAAAGGACACAATCTGATGGACGCCACTGGACAACTGCAGAAGATGATCTGCCCTCAACATAATAAAATGCTGGAAATTTACTGCTGGACTGATAAAAAGTGTATCTGTATGCTGTGTTTGGTGGATGAACACAAAAATCATGACACGGAATCAACTGCAGCAGCAAGGCAAGAGATACAGGTACTGCTCCATACTGGATCTCATGACAGTCAAGGTCATTTCTCTCCTCATTTGGCATATGATTTTTCTCTCAATCAGGAAAACAGATGTAATTAACTGTGTTTTAAGGTGTATTACTGAATATATTAATAAGAAATATTTCTTGAGCAGCAAATCAGCATATTAGAATGATTTCTGAAGATCTGAAGATCAGATTTCATCACAGAAATAAATTGCATTTTACCAAATGCCTTAGTGAATACATGAGACTTTTAAAAACATTCAGAAATCTCACTCACCCCATCTTATCAATGGTAGTGCAGATTTAATCATACTTTTGTTTTCTGCAGGGAAATATGAAAGAGGAACAGAGAGAAAACCAGAAAAACATCCAGAAGAGAGAAAAAGATCTTCAGGAGCTGAGAGAGGCCATGGAGTCTCATAAGGTGTGTTTGGAGAAGAAGATAACTTATTTTATATGCAATGCTAAAGACTACATTTGCTAACCTTTGCCATAGTAAATACACATTACGGTTATGAAAATACCAGAGACTGCATAACTGTACAATGAGAGAGGAGACAGCCCTCAAACATCATCAGTTCACATAATTTCATGATAAATTAATAGAAATGCTTATTCTTTTTAAAGGAATGGGACAAAAACATGAAAATATATCAATATATATATATTTTTAAATGTAGCTGCCTTTGGACTTCATGGACCCTCATTGAGTTGTTTTGTGCATTCAATCACAGATAAATTGAGTAGCCACAACAGAAAAAAAGCTAGGTAAGACTAAGCTAGGTAAAGGTGAGAGTGTCAAGGTACCCAAACTCAATCGGTGACAGAAATGGAGAAAAAAACCTTGGGAGAAACCAGGCTCAGTCGGGCGGCCAGTTCTCCTCTGACCAGACAAACTAACATAGTGTGGTTTAACCCTTAATCAGCCCTTGGGGTCCAGCTGACCCCATTTGAATTTTCCTTATTTTTTTAAAAGTGTTCCCTTCGTCTCAGGGGAATGAAAGTCTATGACTTGTTGTCTGATGTCTTTTGAATTATCTGCTTATGCAAATTATGTTACATAAATTTGCAGAAATGTCCCTCTCTCCCTCTGTGTGTGGTGTGTGTTATGTCTACCCCTTCACATTGTTGTGCATTTATGTTTTGTGCATTTTATTTGCCAAAATCTAAAAAATGCCCTGGACACCTATGTCACACCGGTGTGTGTGTGTGTGTGCGCGTTTTTGTGACAAATGAGGACATCAATTTGTATAATGACAAAGGTATGACATAGGTATTACAAGGAGAAGGTGACTTTTCAGGACATTACCCCATGTCCCCACTTTTCAAAACACATATAAATCACACAGAATGGAGTGTATTGAAAATCTGAAATAGCACAAAGTCTCCTGTAAGGGGTAGGTTTAGGGGTAGGGTTGGTGTAGGACAATAGAATATACGGTCTGTACAGTATAAAAACCATTATGCCTATGGGATGTCCCCACTTTTCACAAAAAAATACCTGTGTGAGTGAGTGAGTGAGTGAGTGAATGAGTGAACATGCTTGTTCCATGTTGCATTTGTGCTCTCGTACCAGTCCTTCATTTATGAGTGGAAATGTTCACATTTATGCCTGATTTGCTGATTTTATATGCCAATTTCTATAAAAATGCTCTCTATTGCAGTCACACACATGTGTCTTTTTTTGACAAATGAAACAAACAAACAAACAAAAAAAAAAACTTTTTTTCACTTTTCCCATTCATTTTCAAAGTGGGGTCAATCTGACCCCAAGGACCTTGAACGGTAATTTTTTTTGCACACCTTTAGAACAACCAAATCAAGTCCAGATTTTTTGTTTGTGTTTAGATAGATTATTTAGGAAAATAACAAATTCTAACCTTTGACAAAAATATAGATTTTTAATACATTTTAGAATATTTAAATATATATTCACAAAATATATATCATATAGTTGCCAGGAGAAGTTGAAACATGAAGAAAAATTGACTTGAAACTGAACTGAAAAATGAATGAGTCCCTATGGACCTCTGCTGGATATATGTGGTCATTGCACTTTCTTTCTTTAACTGTAATTCCTAAAGTTTTTCTTCTAAGCTGTAGATGGCAGTATTCTATCCCTAACACATGGGTCAATATCCAGAAACCTGTTATATTTAATTTAGGTCATCATTTAAGTGATTTTTTCATTAAAAAAATAGTTTTTCATAAGCCAATTTATGGCGTACTTGAGTAATTGTGCAGTAAATAGTGTGTCTATGTGTGTCTAACAGCGCTTTGCACAGACAGCAGTGGAGGACAGTGAGAGGATCTTCACTGAACTCATCCGCTCCATTGAGAAACGTCGCTCTGAGGTGACACAGCGGATCAGAGATCAGGAAAGAGCTGCAGAGAGTCGAGCTGAAAAACAACTGGAGCGACTGGAGCAGAGGATAGATAATATGAAGAGAACAGACACTGAGCTGAAGCAGCTTTTTGAAACACAGGATCATATTAAATTCTTTCAGGTAACAAAAATATTTTCATACACAGAAATGAGGACTTCAACAGACTTATCTATTGACAGAGAGCTTATATTTTTGTATTTGTCTCTGTAGTTTTTGCAGTCTATCTCTTTCTTTGACATTGTCGCTCCTCATCTGTCTTTTGACGATGTAGAGAAGTCAATCTCTCAACTCAGAGACAAACTGCTGCATTTCTCCAGAGAAACTATAGAAAATATGTACAGAAAAGGTAAATAATAATTCAGTATTGGAAATGAGTTCAGCATTATTCATCAAATATACAAATAGTTGTAGTTAAATTTCTTTTCAAATAGTTGTAGTTAAATTTCTTTGTGAGAAGTAACTGCAGATGTCTTTTGTTGTCCGTAGTGAAAACAGTCCAGGTCATTGGTGTTCCTGAATATCAGACCAGGCAGGAGTTCTTACAATGTAAGTTACTTTTTTTTTTTTTTACAAAGTAAGTGCATCAAGATGAAGAGCAAAAATCAAAAGGAGGCTGAGTGCAATCATTTTTAAACAGTTTTGATTGAATATTTGTTGATGGAGATGAATGGGCAGGTTTTGAATCTACTGCAAATTGAAATGATTGCAACACAAGTAAAGTTATATCATGAATAGGCAGCCAAAGTGGGTTTTCCTTAACCTACAGGAAGAATAATTGACGGTAACACATCATTATGTTCATACGCACTCAGAAAAAAGGTACAAAAGCTGTCACTGGGGCAGTAACTTTTCAAAAGGTATACCTTTCTACCTTATTTACCCCTAAGGGGTGCATATTAGTACTTTAAATGTACTTACTTATTTTTGAAGGCGTACTGCCCCAGATACCATGCTATGTTACCTATTAAATCATTAGTTTATACCATTTTTGCACACGTTTAACATAGATGTGTTGCAGTCCTGAATTAAATTCTACTTCATATGTTGAAATGGAGTGAAGTTTCATTGAAGATTTTACTATTCAGGGAGACGCATTTAAAAAATAAAAAATTAAAGAAAAGGAAAGGAAAGGAAAATTAAACTTTATTATTATAAACAATAATATATCTTGCAAATGTGCTATATTAGATAAAGATCATGAACAATTCTGTGTTTATCTCCATCAGATTCTCGTCTGTTGACTGTAGATCTGAACTCAGTGAATAATTGCCTCCATCTGTCTGAGGGAAACACGAGGATCACTGTCACTGACACGGATCTGTGTTATCCCGATCATCCAGACAGATTTACTAATTGGATGGAGGCGTTGTGTAGAGAGAGTGTGACTGGATGCTGTTACTGGGAGGTGGAGTGGAGCTCTGATATAGATATTGCAGTAACGTATAAGAGCATCAACAGGAAGGGAAATGGTCCTGAAAGTGTAGCTGGGTTTAATAATCAGTCTTGGAGTTTGTACTGCTCTGCGGACTGTTGCGCATTCTGTCACAATAAAATTGAGACTGTCCTTCCTGTAACCCGTGTCTCCAATAGAATAGGAGTGTATGTAAATCACAGTACAGGAATTTTGTCCTTCTACAGCGTCTCAAGCACAATGAGTCTCATCCACAGAGTCCAGACCACATTCACTCAGCCGCTCTATGCTGTGTTTGGATTTAATAGTCACTCAACGGTGAAACTGTGTCACCTAATGTATTAAATTATACAGAAATTATTTTGTCATATCACATGACGAATCAGTAATAATAAGATGTCTATATGGGGCTTATTTTCTAATCAGAAACACCACTTTTAATAAATGTTTAATAATCACAGATACATTAAATCTGTAAAACGTCTCATCAGATGAGTATAATAACAGCTGTAGTGGGAGAGCTGATAATTTTTTTTAAGTGCCCCTATAATGCCATTTCAAATATTGCCTTTCATGCAGTTTGTAGTGTAGCTGTATGTGAATGTAAATTATCTTAAAAGTTGTAAAGCCAAAAGTGCACAATAAATAAAGTTACTGTCTCCCAAAGGAAAAAAATTTAAAGCTGAGAAAAGTCATTAGTATTTCGAATCCTACTTCCGTGATGGCAACACGTCATGGGGTAACACATTTGCATAATGTTCTATGTTGGCCTGCCGTGACCGAGAAGGGTGTCCATGCACAACTGGAGTCTGCAGTTTCGAGAGGGGTATAACTGTAGCCTGGAGATCTCCAAATGGGGGCGGGAACTCCAAAACGGGGTGGGAGCTCCAAAATAGGGCGTGGCTTCCTCCTATTGATAGACAGGCACATGACACGCGTGACCAATTTTTCCCCCAATCCACTTCAGTGCAAACTCCACCCCACAGCTTATTCTAAAGATTTTATTGGTTGTGTCAATTAAAGTGTTGATTTTCTACACTATGCTACAAAAAATGCTAACCCTTAAACCTACCCCACACCTGACCCTAACCTTAACCAGTGAAATTGACTGCACGGCGGGATTGGCACTAAATAGCATGGTAAAGAAAGACGCAGTTCAGGAGATAAACAGTTAATAAGATAATGCGATATGAGATCGTTCCGTAACTCCCCAACCGGACCTCACCGGACAATGGCACCTTTTTGTGCCCAGCGTCACTACCCCCTCCTACCCCGCGAATTTCGAGCACCAGGATGCCCTCGTTACTTAGAACAAAGCGATAGAGTAAAACTTTCCCCTGCGCTGCGCTGGGACGGCTCGAGGGACATTCCCTCCCGTTTACATCATGAAGCAGTGGTTCAAACTCCAGTCCAAACACCACTGGCCACGAGCTTTGGGCTCTGTTCTCACGGAGAATATTTATTTATATATCATATTTTATTTTAGATGAACTAGAAACAATGTT
>NW_015508161.1:6818-12094 GCF_001515645.1 Sinocyclocheilus grahami | reverse complement strand
TGCGGGATTGCTCGTGGGTGATTCCCGTTTATATCATTAAGCAGAGGTTCAAACTCCAGTCCAAACACCACTGGCCACGAGCTTTGGGCTCTGTTCTCACGGAGAATATTTATTTATATATCATATTTTATTTTAGATGAACTAGAAACAATGTTACATTTATAAAGTTTTATTTTGAAATGTAAGTCAATAACAATTGGCTGAAGCCAGAGCCAATGGTGAAAGTCTTTGCGCGAGGAGACCTCGCCCCATTTTGGAGGTTCTGCCCACTTTTGGAGTTCACGCCCCATTTTGGAGATCTCCGGTCTGCAGTTATACCTACTTGGAGAAGTTAAGCGAATTGACGAATTATAACATACTGTAGCGTTCTCCGACAAGGACGAGGTGCTTTGATGTACAAGGGGTGTTTGTTTGGGCTGTTTTCGGCCACAACCCACGCCGTACACACCCCGACTTCTATTGGCGCTTTTCCACTGCATGGTACGGCACGGCACGGTATGGCTCGGTATGGTTCACTTTTGGGGGGTTTTCACTGGGGACAGTACCTGGTACCTGGTACTTTTTTTAGTACCACCTCGGTTGGGGTTCCAAGTGAACCGTACCATTACCAAAACGTGACGTGTAAACTCTGCTGATCACGGATTGGCTGGAGAGAATCGTCACTACCTGCGTCACTGAACTTGCGACACAAACACAAAAGAACCACTAGATCTAAATCAGAACAGCCATCAAAGTATCTAACGCAACTGTTTTGAACGAGCGCACCTTTTTTTAACAACCAAAAAGTGGCTGTTCCCCATGTTGAGGAAGTACAGACGTTCCTCTCGTTGATAGCAGAGGACCGGATCCAGCGAGCTTGATGGGGCGACGCAGAATGAAAACGTTTTTCAGGAGTCGCGGCAGTAGAGGCAGCGCAACTATAACGACATGTGAATAATCCCGCCCCCTCTAAAGCGGTACTAAATTGGGGTGGAAACGCAAACCGAGCCGTGCCGTACTGAGCCGTGCCGAGCCGAGTCGTACCACGCAGTGGAAAAGTGCCATAAGAGAACCGCACTTGAACCAGCGAGGCACTCTTTTCCCCCCTCCTTCTCTCTGTTTCCCCTTACACACACACAGGGGCGGAGCCTCTTTTCACATCCCTCTCGAACATCCAATAACAGTTTGCAACACAAAAATTAATAAAGTGCAACACTAACATTAAGCACATTGTTATCTATAACACAACATTTTGAACATGCTACAATACTGTATGTTGCTTGTTGTTTTGGTTGGGGGAGTGGTTAGCATGCACAATTGGCATGTTGTTAGAACTTGTCAGTTTAAGTTCAAATCCCGGGTGAAGCATGTATAAAATTATAATAAATATTTTAAAAGTTGTGTTTTTATTGTTCTGTTCTTGTAATGTGTTGTAACATCTCTCTGACAACCGAATGAACTCTTTGTGAATGTTGTTTTGGTCATCAAAAAATCAATAAAAGACATCAAGCCACAAAGTCTGGTATTTTTTTTTAAAGATTTTTATTTAAATATATTAATTGTTCTGCTGCATTAACTCCACTTTTATACTTTGCGAGAGTTAGGTTAAGGTATGTGCGATTGTGTGGTTTGTTCCTGACCCTGTCGATGATCAAAAGCAGATTCGGGTCTGGAAACACTTGTGAAACGCCCCGATGCTTTGATTCGCCTTAGTCACGTGACATGGGTGTTTCGAATCAAACTTCGGATCTGAGCATATTAGTGTTTAGTTTAGTCCCATTTCAAATAAAACATTTTTTTTTACCTTCAACAGTACCTTATCGGCCTAACTAGATTTAGCCACATACACAGAGAAAATACTGAAAGCCAACACAATTGACAATGCTCCTTATATTTGCTCTAATCTAGTATTGCTTTTTAACAAACTATTTACAGTGTGCAGCCTAACGTAGGCGGTGACTTGAAATAAAGTGAGCACTTTTTTCACATTTAGTCTAGAAGCACAGCCTAAGTCTGAGGATCTGCTGGCTTCCTGAAGTGTACAGAGATTTATCCAAACATAATTACAAACCATACAACAACAACAAAAATCATACAAACTAACAAAACATAACAACTTGGATATGTGAAACACATATTTAATACAGAAACTAGTGAAATAGCCTACGCTCTTGTCTAGATGAAATAAAAATTCTGAACACCGGTAGTTTCACCCTGTACTAATAAATTATGTGCATAAACAGTGAAAGTAACATATGAAGAGATAATGAGACAGATTTCTTCAAGTCAAGTATTTATTATTGTTTTTACATTGCATATAATTTCAAAGCAGTTTTAGTGATCAGTGGGTATCAATTGTCAGAAATGATGCTTTGACTTTAACAATTAACGTAAAAGCTCTAGGCTACATTAATGCCTTTTGTTTTACCATTTTCAACCCAAGTTAGTAACTCTGTATTATTTCAGATAGATATGAAACACACTGAGTTGGGTTTTCCTTTAGCCCAGTTTTGTTTTTGTATATGGTATTTTGTCTATAAAGATGAACAAATATCATGACTGAAGAAAAAAAAAAAAAACTTTAATAAAATGAAGAGAGAAAGAAAAGCATATTTTTCAGAAAAATAAACTTTCATGCATATACAGAGGAGGCCTTCCAAGTTGATCCAAAACAGTACATTCATTTTAATTAATTTTTTAGATTCATAATGTTTTTTATTTAATATTTTGTATTTTTAGGGGGTTTTATGGTACTACATTTTATTTATGGAACCGTTAAGGCTCATTCACACCAAGGACGATAACAATTTAGATAACGATAAAGATTCAGTTCTAAAAATAAAGGTATATGGTCACATGAGTACACATTACACTGAATATCCAAGGCATTCACATGAGGATGTATCTTCAATAGCAACAAATTCCTATTGAAGCAAAAAAAAAAAAGTTTAGTCAAATGCACAGACAATTCTCCTGATTTGACCTTACTTTTCTGGTGACCACATTGATATATGACAAAGATATTCTGTCAAGACCCATTCACACCAGGATATACTGTATATATATGTATATGTGTATATAATTTCATGTACATAATTAGTATAATTTAATAATAGCCCAATTTGAAGCAAAAACAGAAAGTTTTGACTACCTCAGTGAAATTATACTACATAAACATCAGGGACATATGAATGTGTGTTCTGCTCGTGTACCGCTCAACGAAAAAACAAAGTCTGCTCAAATAACTAGCCGACTGGAAATGTCTATGTAGTAAACTTGTTCCTGTCTGCTTCAGCGCTGCTGCTGACATGATTAACATGGTAACGCTGGTAAAATGATGCTGCTCTCGTTCACTGATCTGCTCCCTGCTGTGATCTGCTCACATTCTCGGATGATAATAGCTTAGAAGGACTATACATTATTTGGATAATTAGTAATAAATAAATAAATAAAATGTATATCTGATTCTGTTGCATTGAACTGAATAAAAATTATATATTGATATTTAATATTAATATATTTTCTGTCAAATTGTAATTCAGTATCATTAAAATTTAGTTCAATTAAAAACTCTTACAAAATTACTTTATAATATTTAATTTAACATAATAAATATTTATTACAAAGCATTTTCCGTTTAGTTTTTTTAGCAAAGTGCATCAAGAATTCCTGGTTTCAGTGCATCCCTAACACACATTTTGATTGGTGATGACAGTCATACATAATTTCATGATGACAGATGCAACACGCTAGAGGGCATTGTATAGTATAAAAATGCATCAAAAAGATATATGTTTACATCAGGGTTCATTTTTATCTCCTTTCTCTGTTTTTATGACTAACTGAAAATAAACCAATTTTACTTTTATTTCAGGGGCATGAAAGTCTGTGACTTGTTGTCTGATGTCCTTTGAATTGTCTGCTTATGCAAATTATGTTACATAAATTTGCAGAAATGTCCCTCTCTCCCTCTGTGTGTGGTGTGTGTTATGTCTACCCCTTCACATTGTTGTGCATTTATGTTTTGTGCATTTTATTTGCCAAAATCTAAAAAATGCCCTGGACACCTATGTCACACATAGGTGTGTGTGTGTGTGTGCGCGTTTTTGTGACAAATGAGGACATCAATTTGTATAATGATAAAGGTATAACAAAGGTATTACAAGGAGAAGGTGACTTTTCAGGACATTACCCCATGTCCCCACTTTTCAAAACACATATAAATCACACAGAATGGAGTGTATTGAAAATCTGAAATAGCACAAAGTCTCCTGTAAGGGGTAGGTTTTGGGATAGGTTTAGGGGTAGGGTTGGTGACGAATTTGGTGAAATTCTATCTTTGAAGCTACCAGAGCCTTACAAATACAAATACACAGTGTTGTCTCTTTGTAAATCATTGTTAGTCTCTTTATTCTCAGTGTTTGCTGATAGAAACACATTATTTGAGTCAGGATATATGATAAAAGTCATGATAAAATATGTATAAAACATAAATAATACAAAAAACTAACGCTAAAGTAAATAACTGCCCTAAAGCACCACAATATGCATGTCTAATCTAAATAGTTTGATTTTCTAATAACTATTCATTGCAATGAAGTAATTAACTCATTAAAGTTGTGTACAGAAACAAACAATGACCATAAAACATCTTCAAATAAGAGCACCACAAATAAATGTTTAACTTGACATATGCATGTATAATCTAGATTTTCTAATAAATATTAATTGCAATTAAGTAATTAGATCATTAAAATGTTAAAGTTTTGTACAGAAACAAACAATGACCATAAAACATCTTCAAATAAAGAGCAGCACAAAGCAGTATTAACTTGACATATGCATGTATAATCTAGATTTTCTAATAAATATTAATTGCAATTAAGTAATTAGATCATTAAAATGTTAAAGTTTTGTACAGAAACAAACAATGACCATAAAACATCTTCAAATAAAGAGCAGCACAAAGCAGTATTTAATGATTTCAGTGTCATATTTGGTTCATATTTCGCTATATTAACATTTATGTATGGATGTCTCGCGCGGCTCATTATAGGTTCAATGTAACGTTAGCAGTCTCTGTTTCAGTATATTTTAACAAACTAATGGATTTAATCTGCCAAAGGTGCTCACAAAATCGTCTGATTTAATTCCTCATATTTTCCTCACATGCTGCTGCTGCTGCACTAAATGTTTATTTCAGCAGAAAGACACCAGTTAAGATGTGGCTTAAACAGACTGTATAAAGTGTGTTTGATAGTTGTGTAAATATGAGAATATCCTATCTGTCATACATA
>NW_015508161.1:1730-4909 GCF_001515645.1 Sinocyclocheilus grahami | reverse complement strand
CATCTCAATAGCTGCTGTTTTCTCCTCATTTATTATGCTGATGTCTTCAATGAAAGGAGCTTTAAGTAGCAATTTACAGGAGATCTGGTGTCAATACTGAGGGCGTTTGTTGGTACAAATCTGTAGATGCATTTCTGTGTTTATGTTTTCAAGTATTTTTCTTACCATTATTTGAAAAAAAATATTACATTATTTATATTGTGCTGTGAAAATGATCTGCAGTAAGTTATATATCTTTTTTATTATGATTTTGACAGTTCAGCTCCTCACATGCTGCAATTCACCTTCAATGAAGCTCCTCCCACTGCAACACATCATCAGTGAAGCTCCTCCCACAGTAATTCAGCAATAAATGCTGGAATATCTCCATCAGTTCACAAGTGAAGACGAGCATCTAATCATCAGGAAGAGCTGAAATCTGCAAAGACTGAATTTATTAAAGAGGACAGAGAGAAGATGAGAGATCCAGAGCCCTGCAGAATCAAACACACTGAAGATACTGAAGAACTAACAGGTTGGTGTTTACTCTTCAATCCTGATGGTTATAAAGCTTCAAGCAGATTTAGATTTGATGTAATAGAAAAAAAAATTGAGCTCTGCAATAATATATCGCTGCCATTTCTATTGCATGTGAAAGTTCAAAGGGCAAACGAAATAAAAGTGTAACCAAACAGCTCTACTCGTTTGAGCTGCTCATCAGCTCGGACCAATAACTGAGCGCAGCGCAAACACGTGCAAACTGAGCAGAGCTCAGAACAGAACCAGTGTTGCTCTCGAGACACTGTTACTGCTGCGAGATCCAGAGAGAAGCGCTTGAATTCTGCACAGAATTATCTGTTATAAACAGAACAAACAGCGCTGATGTAGAAAACCAGAAGTAATGCTAACTTCAGATACCATGGTGAAATAGTCAAATGTTATTACCTCATTAATTTCAGGGTTTGTACAAACTTTTGAGAGAGAAATTCAAGCACTCTTCAATGACAACACAACAATTTACAGCACTTTAAAGTTCCAAAAATTATCCAATTTAAATGTTTTTTATGGGATAACCAAATACATCTTGTGGTAAACAAACAAATATTTAAACATAAATAATACATCAAATTACCACTTTAACCAGTAGAAAGCAGCAGAGGAGCACTTATTGGCTTATTAGTCATTCATTTTTACTTTTTTCTTTATGTTTTTAAATGATAAATTCACTATTATAAAATATCAAATCATCCAGAAAAATCACAAAATACCTTGAAAAACACAAACTTTTCTATAATTTGGCATAATTTGCAACTGAATCACACATCAAGAGTGTTTCTTAATCACTGAAGTTGCTGGTCAGTTCAGTATAATACTGTAGAAAAAGAATGGCACACAGTGGCAGCTCTAGCTTGTGTGGAGCTCTGGGCAAACCCTTCTGCCTCCTCTAAAGGAAATTGATTGTTGTTGTAGTATGTGTAATAACGGGCAAGCAAAACACCATACCATTAGTGATAATATTAGCCTTTTTTAGTAAGATGAGTGATCTTTTGTACATTTCCCCTATATTTTTTTTGGTGACGTATAATAAAGTGAAAATTAAATGAAAAGTGTCAATTGTGGCATTAATTGTGGTCTGCTCATGCTGCTTCATATTTCTTTTTTTACATTATAACCAATCACAAACGATTCTGTTGAGCTTATATATGCAGTAGCCAATCAGAGGTGTTCAGATTAGTACTCACTGAAACACCGTATTTCTGCTGGTTGAATTCTGCTCTTTTGCAGTGCATTCACTCATCATAAACAACAAAGTGCAGATGTACTTGCGACGTAAATATACAGGCATGCAGTGTAGACGCATGGAAAATAGTGTTGTGGCAAAAACAATTATTAACAAATAGCATCACAGTGTAAGAGACAAGGAATCAAATTATATTTAAGGAAAGAAGTTTATTTTCCTTAAAGAGGTAATGTTTTATAAAATAATTAAAATAGATGAATCTATGATCCTGTTTTTAACTGTAATACTGGATCAGATGAAGTTCCATGTAGGCCTACATAAAGCAAAAATACTGTCTATTACTCCCTCTTTTAAGTTTTTTTGTAAAGAACTTAAAATATTTTATGTCTCATTGATTTCTATCACTAGGGACAATACATTTATAAAAACGTCTCTCATATATTAAAACATGTTTTTTTTTGTAAAGAACTTAAAATATTGAATGACTCATTGATTTCAATCACTAGGGACAATACATTTATAAAAACGTCTCTCATATTAAAACATGTTATTTGTAAAATGTTATGTTTTACCCTCCATGATGTATAGCTATTATATGTATCCCCCATTTTTGTTTGTGTTCTGTTTGACGTTAAGTATCTCTGTATGTTTGTTTTTAAAAAAGAAAAAAAAGAAATAAAGCAAAAGGAAAAAAAATAGAATTTGGCGAGTTGTTGAAGACGTCCTCACCAGCGCGCGGTCGCTCCGTCAGCGTCGAGTGTTCTGAGGAGAGTTCAGCAGATCACAGTATCTCACTTATTTACCTGTTACATACACTCTACACTGTTTGTTTATGCAACATACACGAGCTCGTTTCTGCCTTATCATCGAGTACAGCGCTGTTTCTGCGTTTGCTAACTTATAGAAAATGTGAGGAAAACATGTTTGCAGTGATGATAATGTTGCTGTTACTGAAACTCTCGAGATCTGTGAGAGGAATGAATGCAAACCGATATCAAGTTATGCTGCTGCTGCTATTGTATTTATAACGTTATTTCTCTGTCGTTTATCTTTGGCTGATCAAACTTGTTATAGTCACTTTACATGGTTATAATTACTTACAAACACTGATAAATACATCATATTGAGCCCAAGTAATGAGCCACGTGGGACATTTTAAATCTATAACGTTACAGATTTTTAATAAAAAAAATCTGTAGGGGGGGTAGATTCTGTTTTTTTTTTTTAAACCGACTCCTTTTTAATGGTTAAATTACATTGTATTAATCAAAAAGCATGTCTAATTAATTAAAATCATGAAACTTAAACAATTTAACATCAAATTATTAAAAGTTTAACAAATATTACGTTTAGGGCCCTATGAAATGTTTTATTTGTCCAACCTTATGTTTTATTGTAACCAAATTCTGTTTTAGCATGTCTAATTTGAAAGCATAAAACAAGTTTCATTTATTCTTAC
>NW_015508161.1:0-1284 GCF_001515645.1 Sinocyclocheilus grahami | reverse complement strand
AAAAAATATAATAAAAAAAAATTAGCTGGGGGGGGGGCCGGGGGGGGGGCGGGCCGCCCCCCTAAAATAATGGTAGGGGAAACACTGCCTTTGCTGGTTTAAACTGGTCCTTTGCTGGTTTATGCTGGTCATGTGCTGGCAAAGGACCAGCATAAACCAGCAAAGGACCATCTTAATCCAGCATCCCAGCGTCAAAACATACCTAACCAGCATATGCTGTTTTTTTCAACAGGGATGTTAATGATACACATCACATCCGATTTCTTTCTCAGCTGTTTTCATTCACTTGAGACATAACTGACTGCGTTTACCTATGATTGTCGAGATGGGTATTTTGTCATAATTGTATGTGTATGTGTATGTGTCTGTTCAGAGGATTCAGAAGAGGATTCAGTTCGGTGTTCGTGCGCTGTCAGTCGTCGGCTCTCGTGGCGCAGATGGTAAAATGTGTGACTAAAGCCGGGCTAACACTACAGGATTTTTGGCTGGATTTTGCTGTCTCGGACAGATTTCCACAGTCTGCGACAAAACCCCCGGATCGTGACCAAATTTGTGCTTGTTGTGGTCGCCAAAGCTCGTTAAGAATGAGCAGGCCAGCAACGCGATCCGAACCTGTCTCGAGCTATCACAGACGCTACGATATTTTGAGCGACACATTGACAAGGTGGAACTAGTCCAGTCAATCACAGTGCAGATGGTATAAACACTCTTATCATGCATCTTTATGAACAGAAACGAAAAGCCAAAAATTCATCAGATCAACTAACTAGAAATAAATTGATCAAATGAATGCATTTTGTGTATATAATAATAATACCACGTTTCATTGTACTGTTTAATTACCTCCAACTCTTTCTGCAGTACTGACAGTCCACGTCTTCCAAGCCATTGTTTCTGCCATATTCTCTTTTGTCGTGGTTTCTTCTTTCTTTCGGATAAAATAACTGCACAGACTAATTGAAGGGCCAGTTGATCGTCCATGCTTGAAGGAATGGCCTATAATTGCTGTAATTTCTCGCGAGAATATATGTGAAAACGTATTTTCACTGATGGTCGGGAACGCCTCTTAACTGAATGTTTTGTTGTGTGTGCACCTCTTTAGCATTGTGTAGTGTAGTATGCGCGCAGCTATGACAATACGACGACAGATGAGAACAAATCTTGTTGCGTAGTGTGAGCAACACAGTGATTTGGCTAGTAACATAAAATACTGTGGCTTGGCATGATACACAGTCTAAAGTTCTAACGAAATCCAGTTTTAAACATCTTTTACTGTACCCATTG
>NW_015508160.1:38211-43114 GCF_001515645.1 Sinocyclocheilus grahami | reverse complement strand
GGTTAATTATTCATATTTCCCCATGAGCTAATCCGCTACACATACTCGAAGTTAAAATACAATTATTCATGAGATCACATTGCTTTTTGACTTTTAATGTACTTTTCAGATCGGATGGAAGTGAAAGAAGAATCTGTTACTTGCCATCAATGTGGCATGTGTTTCATTCAACAAGCAAGCTTTAAGCAGCACATGAGAATTCACACTGGAGAGAAAACTTTGATCTGTTCTCAGTGTGGAAAGAGTTTCACAAAACAAGGAAGCCTTGAGATTCACATGAGAATTCACACTGGAGAGAAACCTTTCTTCTGTTCTCAGTGTGGAAAGGGTTTCACACAACAAGGAAGCCTTGAGATTCACATGATAATTCACACTGGAGAGAAACCTTTCTTCTGTTCTCAGTGTGGAAATAATTTCACAGAGAAACAAAGCCTTGAGATTCACATGAGAATTGACACTGGAGAGAAACCTTTCACCTGCTCTCGGAATTTCAAAGAATTTCAGTAACACTTTACAATAACAGTTCATGAATGATCATGTACTAATACCTGAATTAATAATTACTTGACTATGAACTAATGATGAGTTAAGATATGTATTAATCAAGAACTAATGAAGAACTAACTTAACTACGACATGAGTCATATGAACTACTGCATGAATAACACTACCTTAATTACATGTTAGTTCCTGCATGTTAGTTAATGTATTAATTAACACTTTGGGGTAAACTAAATCAAACATGCTCTAGAGGCAAGATGTATGAAAATGGCACAATTTAAAATAGTTTATAAATTTGTCACCTGCAGTTGTCACAAACATCTGTGAACGACAGTGGATTTCTTACAATATTTACGTTTAACCTAACTCATCCAACACACGATGCATTCATAATTAAAAACAATTTAATCTTATTCTGTTTTGAATGATTCCACTGCTGCCGTTCTACAATTGTCATGGAACACTGAGAGAAAACAAAGTTAGATCCAAGTGCAGTAGGTTTATTAAAGTAATAAATATCCAAAAACGAGGCAAAAGGTAAATTCAAAACACAGGGAACAGAAAACATGACGTAACTCAAACAATACTGCTGCAAAGACAGACAGTGAGAGCATGGTATAAGTAATGATGAACTGATGAGTAAATTGCCAACAGGTGATAATGATCAGAACAGAACGACAAAGCAAAGGACTATGGGAAACAGTTCAAAACATGTAACACAGAAACAGGAAGAGCGCCCTCAAGTGGCCAGTCCAGGGCACCGCAACCAGGAGGAATGAGCCAGTGAGGCTCCTGCCAAACAGGAACCCAGGCGGGCAAACATCATCAGACAAGAAAGGCTATGGACTAGAGACCTGCACTCCCGCCGCCCGTTGGAGTACCGCGGGACCCAACGCAACAGGGTGTGGCACGGGACAACTCTTGGTGGGCGAGTGCGGGTGCGGGCGGACTATGGACTGTGGACCCTGAGGGTGACATTAGCCCCTGTCGCACTGGGTAGTTATAGGAATTTGGTTTTAGGAACTAGCCACCAGGGTGGTTCCCAGAGAACTAAATGTTCCCCTAGGGCAGTGGTTTTCAAGCCTGTCCTGGAGTACCCCCAGCACTGCACGTTTTGTATTTCTCCCTGTATCTGACACACCCACTTCAGGTCTTGCAGTCTCCACTAATGAGCTGATGAGTTGAATCAGGTGTGCTAGATGAGAGAGACATACAAAATGTGCAGGGCAGGGGGTACTCCAGGACAGGCTTGAGAACCACTGCCCTAGGGCCATTTTCCTAGTTGCATTCGCACCACCAGTAGGAACTCTGAAGTGACACGAGCCATGCTTGTTGTTGTGACTTATTTTGACAGCGCTATGAATGCCAGAGCCTGAGCACACAGCACCCATCTAACAATGTTTTGTTAATGTTACTGTTGGTTATTAGTGAACATTCTCCAAACAGTTTTAAATATTGATTTTATTTTTACATTGTTATGTAATATCTTTTAATTTTATGTTGAATTTTATGTAACGTAATATACAAGTAATATACAACTTATGCCTCTTGGTTTAAGGTGCACTGATATTTAAAAGCTTTCTTAAATAAAAGTGTTTTACCTTTTAATTTCTGTGCTTTTTTTTGAGTACGGGTGAGTATCTTAAAGTAATCGTCTTGGATATACTGGTGCAAAATAAGAATCACCTTGGTGGATGTTAATTGGTATTTTAGATAAGGACTTTTGACTTTACATGACTACACATTATTACTAAATCATTAACAACTCATAGACTAACATGAATTCATGACTTGTTAATGTATCATTATGTCATGACCAGAGCCGTAGAGCGAGAGAGTTGCGACAACTCCGTTCACTCCAATGGACCATTTTTTTACAGCAATGTCGGATCGTGGAGCCGCTCAATAGTTCCCGGAAGTTAGCGCTCATACTATCAGCGCCGTAGAGATGCAGCAGAAGAGACCGCTGTGATGAACTTTTAAAAGGTAAGACATTTATAGAACAAAATAGTATATTATCAGCACAGCTATTCAAATTACCCTGTGCGTTAAAACAGATTATTATTAGATTATTCCTCACTTAATTAGTAGATTTACGGGATGTTATTCATTCTCTTCATGCAGTTTCATCCATGAACCACCTGAAGACTCCCTGTAAAGAGACATCAACCTCACAATGAGTCTCTTCACTGGTTTTGGCAAGTCTTTCCCTGCTCTTTGTGTCTTTGTGAAAAGTGCCAGTTCCCTAGTATGATTACATCACATTTTGCTGGTGTAATCTATAGATTGCTCCTGCTGACTATATCCAGCCTCTTACGAAGACTTCAGATGACCCAACAACTGTGAAGAGATGACGCCAACCCTTGAGAGGACTTCAGATGAAGCTGATTCTGAATAAACATACAAAACTGCTACATTTTCCCTGCATTGTAATCAACATGATCACATCACGTAACCATTGCTTTAATTTGTTCCTTGTTTCTGTATATATTTCATTGTTTCTGAATACATGAGGTTACTTGATGATTTGCATGATTTGTATAGCCTAATTTTAGAACATTTCTGCAATATTAACATTACCAATAAGAGTTCTGTTAACAGGTGTAACTGTGCCAAAGTAATGAAGAAACATTCATTTTCGGTAAAGCTGCTTTGAAACAATGTATATATTAAAAAGTGCAATACAAATAAATGTGAATTGAACAAAACTTAATGCATCATTTTTTTCCTCCTCTCCAGATCAGTAGGGTCAGGTAGATCAGTCCACTATAGTTTGCTGTGCTGCATTATGAGTGCTCGTCACTCACAGAAAGGAGTGTGAATGTATGGTTTATACATTCACACTCCTTTCTGTGAGTGACTGGAGCACTCCCATGCAGCACAGCAAACTATAGTGGAGACTGTTCATGGACAACGTGCTTTATAGTTTATTATAAATTTATAAATAGATCGCTGTAAATAAGTGCATAACAAAAGTCAACATACATAAAATATACATTTAAATTGGAATATACTACAAATATATTTTTATAAATAACCGAGGGGTGCACAAGAATCAAAAACATTAAACAAGATTAGTTTTCACTTAATAAAATGTCTTCATTTATTTGGAATGAATTTTCTAAGACAACAAACTTAACATTTACCATGAGATTAGTAAAACGACAATGAACCGGTATATTTGTGATTGAACTTGACTAACAAGCAAGTTGTAAGAACACACATACATACATATATAATTATATTTATATAGAGAGGCTGAAGTTACCTTGGCAGAAGACCACGATGTCGTTTATATAGCAAACACGGACTTTTACCATGGTAACTTCAGCCTAAAATATGTTAACAAGGCAGGTAAGGAAAGCTGACCACATTAATCCTCAAATATTAGAGGATTTTATCTTTTAAAAACAACACTAATATAACTACATATATATATATTACGTATAAATTATTTTATA
Source organism: Sinocyclocheilus grahami (assembly GCF_001515645.1). Taxonomy (NCBI): domain Eukaryota; kingdom Metazoa; phylum Chordata; class Actinopteri; order Cypriniformes; family Cyprinidae; genus Sinocyclocheilus; species Sinocyclocheilus grahami. The sequence goes on along the minus strand of NW_015508160.1, from coordinate 39,152 downwards.
CATAATGTAAATAAATTATTTTATTGTCAACTAATTACCAAAAATCACAGTTCTGTCTCTTCAGCTCAATGTATTTCAATTGCCCGCTATGAACCTCCCGGAACTATTTGAGGTCTACGTGAATCACGTGACGATCGAGTGTTTTGGACTTCTGTTGACGCAACTCTCTCTTTCTATGGCTCTGGCCATGACTACTTGGGGGGGGGCTTTAAGTGTTTCTTACACTTAGGACATATTGATACACGCGAGTATCGCGATATTTTGTTTGGCGATACTGTATCGATTCTCAAAAACGGAATATCTATTTTTTTTAAAACAGTTCCCGTTTCGGCGTACAAAGCTGAAGTGTGGCGTCATATGGCTTTTAACGTCCACCGGGACCGTGGCGCGGGCGCCGCCTCGGTTCCGCCGCTTGCCTCGGGACACGCGGGGCACGGCAGGCGGTAGGGTCGCCGCGCGGCTGCAGCTTTCTCTCGTGGTGGCGCGGGCGCCGCCTCGGTTCCGCCGCTGACCATATACCATGCGGGGCACGGCAGGCGGTAGGGTCGCCGCGCGGCTGCAGCTTTCTCTCGTGGTGGGGGCGTTTTGTGCAGCTGGGTCGGTGCTCGCATCGCGGTCTCGACGATTCCACGAGGAGAATAAATACAAACTGAAAAACCTGTGGGATCCAAGTGGAAAGGTTCTGAGAATGTTTAAAGATCCCATATTGTCAAAACTGAAATTTCCTGGCTTTTTTCACAATAACTGAGGTCTAGGGGCTATTTAACTACCATATAAGTTTCATAACAGTCAGTCCACAGTAAAAGGCACACAGCCTGCATAAAGCTCTAGCTATTTTTCACAAACAGTTGTGACTTCCGTAAAAAGTTGACATCAGAACTACACCGTCACCGCCTTCAGTCACCACCCCGAGCACCGCCCAACGTCCAACTCTCCTTTTT
>NW_015508160.1:35373-38150 GCF_001515645.1 Sinocyclocheilus grahami | reverse complement strand
AGTTTGTTGTTTTACACACATGCACACAGACATTATTTCATACACGATATAGTCATGAGAAGCAGGAAACATGGACATATGGCAAGAAATCTGTAGACGTGCCCATAACAACAAAAGACAATACTTTATTGAACCTTTTCTGATGAGAAGTGTGCGCTGCAAACGCCAGCATTTTTGACAATCGTTTCTGTCCTGTCTGCTCGTTTTATCGCGTTTAACCACAGTCGTTTGTTTTTTGTCTGGCAGTGGCTGCAGATATGCAATCAAATTTCTAATTTGAGGCTGTATTACGTCGATTCTGGCACCCAACATCACAACAAGATGATATTTTAAGCTCCTTATGTAGCCGAATCTGCGCTGGTTTGAATGGGCTGCCTCCAGTGTTCCCTTTGTTTTGCTGCCTCCAGCTAGCGCTGTGACGTCGCTGACCCTAGTTACCTGTGTTTGGCCTGGCCGTGTGTAAAAGGAAAAAGTGGTTTACTATTACCCAGTAATATTACCCTATTTCTGCCCCCCACAAAAAAAAATAATATAGTAATTTATTAATATTAATGCAGTGCACTCTAAAATTGGTTGACAGATAGTAGTCTACTGCATGACTTCCAGGTTGTTCCAGGTCTGTTGACCACATTACAGTTCTATATATAATTTCAAGTTGCTTTGGAATTGTATTCATTGTGAAAAATGTTTTACAGATAAATCTGAATTTAATGTTTATTTTATGCAACTGGGTAGAAAAAAATAACTTTATGAATTCATGAAATAAATATTTCCAGATAATATTTTCTTAAATTTGCTTTGGCTTTAGCACAGTGGAAATTTAAAAGACAATAATTTAATAAAAATGTTATTTATACTTATAATATGCCTAACATTTTTCTCAAACAGCATAAGTGGGTCTTTATACATGTAAAACATATAGCTAATGTTATAATTTAGGAAGGGAATCATCTCCTGCAAGAGGATTTTCCTGCGTGTAGCGTGAAAAACAAAAGTTTTATACAAATAGGCCAATATGGATAACATAAATTACATATAGCCTACGCAAAACGTGCAAAGAGAGCTCCCTAAAAACATGTCATTCGTCTTAGCTGATTGCAATCCCACAAAGTTCCATTATAATCAATGAATCTCTCTGTACTGCACAATTAATCTTTTATTTACATCGTTATAATAAGATGGTTCTCGAGCTTGCAGAACTGAGCACTGGACAAAAACTCCAGCATTTTAAGCGTTGAATGGGTTCTAACTTTAATGCCTCTGATTGGTCATTGCATTCAGTAAATCAACAGGTATGTATGTGATTGGCTACATTGCTGAACGCTGTAAAAATGTAAATGGAAACCTGTTATGCTCTCCGGAGCGCAAACACAAATGTGCACTAGATAGTTTGCCAAATCTGTTTATTACAGCTTCAGCTGCGGGTGCTCTTGCTTTCTTTAGCTTTTGCTTTCACTATCACTATCATCCCCTTAAAACCAGACCTGAACTAGGGCAGGGCCGGACTGGGACACAATTTCAGGCTGGGAAATCTCATACTCATCCAGGCCATCCTATACACCCACAACAAATTCTGAAACCACAAACAACCCTATTATTTGTATGGCCATCACAAAGGTCTAAACCCTTAGGCTGGAGCTGTGCAAAATAATTTAAGGTTCTTGAACTGCACCTTCACTTCCATTTTCCGTTTCTTCATTTTCCCCAATATCTCTGTCCATCCCTTGTGTATATGTGTGTTTTTTTCTTGTACCTGTCACTTTTTCACCAGCAGGTCTACCGTTTTGAACAGAACTGTGTCCACCTAGTTGCAAATCAACCACCTCATTTTAATTTGTTTGCACAGAATGTTATTTATCTTAAAATGACTTAAATACCAAAAGATCTAACAAACCTATTTTTCATACAAATATATTTTTTAAAAAATTGTGTCTATTTATAAAAATTAGTGCAATACCTTCATTGAAAAATCCTAATAGCCAACTGAACACACTATTGCATTGACTCATATTTTTGTTTTGCTGTCTGCTCTCCCTCCTTACCTAAACTATAAATCCATGCGAATATCTGTCTGCTAAATGTATTAATGTGACTTTACAGTATGATGTCCTTTAGCATAGAGTATTCTGACATGATAATAATGGGGTGCTCCTGATAGCCTAACAGTTGCTAGCAGTTTAATACTCAGCTAAGTTAGCAGACAAAACTACAGTGACTAAGGGATTATATTTGGGGATCCGTGGCATTAATTGTTGGACAGCGTGTTCTCTCTCTAACACACACAAAGACTTTATCAATAAAATAGTTGGGAAAGCCGGTCATATGCGAGTAATTCATATTCACGCACTCTCTTCTGCTCTCTCTCTCTCTTCAGTAACTGCATACGGCTCATTCCTCTGTTAGATTTATATTTTATGTAACGGAGGCTCGGGTCGGGGTGTTAGTAAAAATATTCGAAAGTAATTGTTTCACGTCGTGGCCGCACTATCATATTGGGCTTCCTTTTTCGATAGGCTACTAACGAGAGAATGTCCATTCAAATCCGTGCACTCACTACCATATTTCCTTACGGCGTGTATCCACTGTTGCAGCACGAGAACTGCGCTCAGTGCGGCTCAAAACACCAAGCGTGAGCGACAATGAGCGGCGTTGAATGACAGAAGTGATATCGCACCAATTACAAAGAATCACAAATTTCACACAGCAGTATGGGACACCATTAAAAGGGAAGCTACTGTCACAGTGTTTGTTGTGGTGACCTGGACTGGTCACTTGAG
>NW_015508160.1:26587-28673 GCF_001515645.1 Sinocyclocheilus grahami | reverse complement strand
ACATCTTTAAAAGGTTATCAATTACACATGTTCTATACATATTCAACTCATCTAAATCAGATATTTGGTGCTTTTCGGTGATTTGTAAAGAAGGTCCTGTGGATGCATTTGGATGGAGAAGGAACTGAACAGTAGGAGGAAAGCTGACATTTTGAAGGGCAATAGTGACCCAAAAGAAGAGCAAGAACACAAGACAAACGTCTGACTGCAGTGCAATATTATGATATAAATATAGTAAACCAATCCATAACATAGCCAAAGCGATAACCATCATCTCTATGCTAACACTGATTTTAATTTGGAAAATTGCACCTGCTTAATGAATACATTATTGTAGGACTGCAGCAGTGGAATTACTCAAAACAGAATAAGATGAAATTGTTTTTAATTATGAATGCATCATTGTGTGTTGGATGAGTTAGGTTAAACGTAAATATTGTAAGAAATCCACTGTCGTTCATTGATGTTTGTGACAACTGCAGGTGGCAAATTTATAAACGATTTTACATTGTGCCATTTTTATACGTCTTGCTTCTAGAGCATGTTTGATTTAGTTTACCCCAAAGTGTTAATTAATACATTAACTAACATGCAGGAACTAACATGTAATTAAGGTAGTGTTATTCATGCAGTAGAATAGAATAGAATAGAATAGAATCGCTTTTTATTGTCATTGTACAGCTGTACAACGAAATTTTTTTGCTCTCACACTGAAGTGCACACATACATACAAGAATTTACATAGAAGTACATTTAACAAAATGCAAACAATGATACAGAAAATATAAACAGTGCAATGTAAACAGGTGTGCAGTAGACAGTGCACATGTAAACAGTTATATATACTAAATTTGCAAAATAGTTATAGTGCAAATGTATTAGATATGTACACTGAGTGAAATATTAATAAATCGAGAGAATTAAGGAATAAATATATAAATATATGAACAGGGTATTGGACAGGTACAGGTAGCTGTATGAGTAGTAAGTGTATAGACCTTAGTATTTCACAGCCTTTGAAGCTTGTGATAGAGTGATATGTCTTTTTTAATTGGAGTTCAGTTCTAAGATGGCACGTGGATAAAAACTGTTCCGGAGTCTGGAGGTGTGTGTCTTGAGGGATCTGTAGCGTCTTCCAGAGGGCAACAGAGTGAAGAGGTGGTTGCTGGGGTGGGAAGAGTCCTTTATTATACTTCTTGCCTTTCGGATGCATCTGGTGCTGTAGATGCCAGCAAGTGACGGCAGCTGTGCACCAGTGATTTTCTGTGCAGAGTTGATGACTCTCTGCAAAGCTTTTTTCTCAGCCATAGTGCAACCAGCATACCACACCAGAATGCCATGGGAAAGTATGCTTCCTACTGAACAGTGGTAAAAGGACACAAGCAGCTGCTGAGACAGGTTAGTTTTCCTCAGCATCCTCAGAAAGTACATCCGTTGCTGTGCCTTCCTTACCAGGGACGTTGTGTTAACAGTCCATGTGAGGTCCTGGGAGATGTGTGTGCCAAGAAATTTAAAGGTGGTCACCCTCTCCACCATTTCTCCTCCAATGTATAGAGGGGCTGATTCCTCTTTCTGTTTCCAGAAATTGATGATGAGTTCCTTTGTTTTGGAGGTATTGAGTGCCAGGTTGTTACTGATGCACCATTCTGAGAGCTTAGCCACCACCTCCCTGTAGGCAGATTCGTCAGCATTTGATATTAACCCCACCACAGTGGTGTCATCTGTAAATTTAATGATTGTGTTTGTGCTGTGGGTTGGTGTGCAGTCGTGGGTGTATAGTGAGTATAACAGAGGACTCAGCACGCAGCCTTGTGGAGAACCAGTGCCGAGAGTCAGGGTCGTTGAGTGATGGCCCCCTAGCCTGACAGTCTGTGTGAGGTTTGTTAGAAAATCCTTTACCCAGAAACATATGTAATCACTGACACACAGGTTAAGCAGTTTGGTGACCATTCTGCTGGGAATGATAGAGTTAAATGCGGAACTAAAGTCCACAAACATCATCCTTACAAATGTTCCCGGGTGCTCCAAATGATTCAGTGCAGTGTAGAGAGCTGTGTTGATGGCATCGTCAGTTGACCTGTTAGCT
>NW_015508160.1:15278-26577 GCF_001515645.1 Sinocyclocheilus grahami | reverse complement strand
GGTGTATAGTGAGTATAACAGAGGACTCAGCACGCAGCCTTGTGGAGAACCAGTGCCGAGAGTCAGGGTCGTTGAGTGATGGCCCCCTAGCCTGACAGTCTGTGTGAGGTTTGTTAGAAAATCCTTTACCCAGAAACATATGTAATCACTGACACACAGGTTAAGCAGTTTGGTGACCATTCTGCTGGGAATGATAGAGTTAAATGCGGAACTAAAGTCCACAAACATCATCCTTACAAATGTTCCCGGGTGCTCCAAATGATTCAGTGCAGTGTAGAGAGCTGTGTTGATGGCATCGTCAGTTGACCTGTTAGCTCTGTATGCATAATGATGTTGATCCAGAGTGGAAGTGATGATTTAATGTGTTTGAGTACCAGCCTCTCAAAACAATTCATCACAGTGGAAGTGAGGGCCACAGGTCTGTAATCATTAAGACTGCTGATAGCTGTTTTCTTGGGGACGGGCACTATGGTGGCAGACTTGAGGCAGTTGGGGACAGTGCATGTTGACAAGGAGAGGTTGAAGATGTTACAGAAAACCTCTGCTAACTGATCTGCGCAATCTCTGAGTGCCCTTCCTGGGATGCCGTCTGGACCGGCCGCCTTTCTGGGATTGACACTACGGAGCACTTTCCTGACCTCGGCTGTACTCACAGAAGGTGCCAGGCTGTCAGTGGATGGTAACAGCACATACTCAGTCTCACCCGTGCTGACATCAAAGCGGGCAAAGAAGTGATTTAGTTCCTCCACTAGTGAGTCACTGGTGCTGCTGATGTCTGGACTTGTGCTGCTTTTATAATTGGTGAGATGTTGGATACCCTGCCAAACTCGTCGAGGGTACCCATTACTGAAGTGGCCTTCAATTTTCTGCCTGTAAGCTGCTTTTGCCTCTTTGATGCTCCTCTTCAGGTTGGACCTGGCTGTACTACACAGTTCTACATTACCAGACCTGAAGGCTGAGTCCCGGTCCCTCAGACAGAGCTTAACTTCTGGTGTCATCCATGGTTTGTTGTTTGGATAGGATTTGATTAGTTTCTCAGCTGTGACATTGTCAATGCAGAACTGTAGATAGGATAGGACAGTAAATGTGTAGTCCTCTATGTTTTGTTGTGCAAATAAGTCCCAGTCAGTGTGTTCAAAAAGGTCCTGAAGTTGGATGGAAGCTTCCTCAGGCCAGGTCCTTATTGTTAAAACAGATGGTTTAGTTATCCTGATGAGAGGTTTGTATGCAGGGGTGAGAAAGAGGGATAGGTGATCAGACTGGCCCAGGTTGGGGAGGGTCGTGACGTTGTACCCATCCTTAATGTTGCTGTAAACATGATCCAAAACATTACGTCCTCTCGTGGGGCATGTAATATACTGATAAAATTTAGGAAGTACAGTTTTAAGATTGGCTTGATTAATGTCCCCCGCTATAATAAAAATGCCATCAGGGTACGCAGTCTGCAGATTGTTGATAGCCACCAGCAAAACATCCAGTGCTTGTTTGGTGTTGGCGCTTGGTGGAACGTACACAGCTATAACAATAACAACAGTGAACTTTACAAGTAGATTTACAAGTAAAAGGGCCGGCATCTTAGCGTTATATACTCTAAGTGCGGCGAACAGTGTTTGTCCATGACGGTGACGGTGACATTAGTTCATATGACTCATGTCGTAGTTAAGTTAGTTCTTCATTAGTTCTTGATTAATACATATCTTAACTCATCATTAGTTCATAGTCAAGTAATTATTAATTCAGGTATTAGTAAATGATAATTCATGTACTGTTATTGTGAAGTGTTACCAGAATTTCACAGTGAAACAAAGCCTTGAGATTCACATGAGAATTCACACTGGAGAGAAACCTTTCACCTGCTCTCAATGTGGAAAGAGTTTCACAGTGAAACAAAACCTCAAGACTCACATGAGAATTCACACTGGAGAGAAACCTTTCATCTGCTCTCAGTGTGGAAAGAATTTCACAGTGAAACAAAGCCTTGAGAGTCACATGAGAATTCACACCGGAGAGAAATCTTTTGCCTGCTAACAGTGTGGAAAGAGTTTCAGCGTCAAACAAAACGTCTCAGGTTACTTATGTAACCATGGTTCCCTGAGTAGGTAACGAGACACTGCGTCCTCTAGGGGTCGCTATGGAGGAACGCCTCGTCGTGACCCGTGTCTGAAGCATACATTGAAAAAACACCAACTCGTTGGCCGGCGACAGCCATGACGTCACTACCGGTGCGACTATAGTATAAATAGGTGCCGGGAGCACACATCATTCACTTCTTCGTCTGAAGCTTGCGTCCACAGCATGGCAAGAAACCTAGAGGATGCAGTGTCTCGTTCCCTACTCAGGGAACCATGGTTACATAAGTAACCTGAGACGTAATCGATGGATGCGTGAGGAAAAAATGGCCTCTTCCATTCCTTCTCAATCTTTATATGGAAAACAGGAAGAAAGGAAGGCTCACTTGAGCTTGAAGGTTATGGCCAGAAAAATAACGTTCATCGAGATACTTTGCAACGTCACTTTCTCACCCGCTTCACGGCAAGTAAAGCCCCGCCGTGGCGTGATCCATAATTTCCAAAAGCTCATCATTTGGAAGATGGGGAAGGCTCAGCCTCAGCTTCTTTGCCCTCCTCAGACATTTCCTGCCCTCCTCAGACATTTCCTGCTTTTGCTGGGCTGATCCCAGCAGAGCAATGGCCCCTGAATCAGAAACGCTCGCAGTGCACGCCGATTGCCCCCCCGGAGACATCGCGTCCGTGCTCTTTGCCCAAACAAACAATGCATAGATCGTGTTTGTCATCAGATGTTAAACAACGTCAACACGGATGCACACATCCTTAAATGCTTTGCTAGTGCTCGCCATAATGAGATAAATAGAGATCGCTCTTATCACAGAAATGCACGCTTCAAACAAAACAGTCAATGAAGACGAAGAAGAGAATGATGTGTGCTCCCGGTGCCTATTTATACTATAGTCGCACTGGTAGTGACGTCATGGCTGTTGCCGGCCAACGAGTTGGTGTTTTTTCAATGTATGCTTCAGACACGGGTCACGACGAGGCGTTCCCCCATAGCGACCCCTAGAGGACGCAGTTCGAAGTTCCCATGAAAGGGAACCTTGCAAGTCACATGAGAATGCACACTTGAGAAAAAGTTTCTACAAGTTTTTCTAGCCATACTGTTTAAAACAACATAGGTCCATTGGAAAAACATCTCTACCTACATTTTTTGCAAAACTCCAAAAACGTACCTACTGTATATGTATTAGGCTTGCTGAGGTAGTCGGAGTTATTGGTATTAGCTGGTGTTAGTCTGTACACTACTAAAAACTATTGAAAGACAATTTATGTTAGAAATGCCTGTTGGAAACAGGCACCTTTTTACATTGTATTTGGGAATGCAGTCTTGTTAAACCATCCTTGAAACAAGTTATGGATGTCTTAAGTTGCTGGTATGGTTCTGAAATATACCATGCGAAAAAGAGCATGTTGTCTACTGTCATGAGCAATTTGAATTATTTTTATAGTGCAAACGGTTGAAGAGTTACAGTAACATGAATACAGATTGGTTTTATGTGTCGGCGCTGACACATCCGGTTTAAAAGTGTTAACCCCTAAATTATGGTTATTAGTGGTGTAATGATTACCGGTTTTATGATTTTTTTTTTGTTGCACGAGACGAAATGGCAGAAGGCAGTGACAGCGCTCGGGAGATTTTTCAGCCATCTAAGAGGACCAAATCGGAGGTCTGGTCGTATTTTGGCTTTTACAAGAGTCCTGAAGACAATTTAATCGAGGACGGTCACCCTGTCTGCTGATCTTGCAAGAAGAAAGTCGCTGCAAAAGGGGGAAACGCATCATATTTGCTCAGTCATCTTCCTGACCACCACCCGCTGTTATAGGCCTATAGCGAATGCAAGGTAACTTTTACCTCAATACCAAAACTAACTGGGCAAATAATTGGACTAAAAATATTGATTAGAGATTAAATATTTCGTTATCTCACTTGTAATTAACGCAAAGCTTCCGCAAAGATAAGTTCTCAGCAAGTGGCTTTGAGCCAAGACGAACGAACATTCAAACTATAAGGTTGACATTTAAGTGATAATGTATTGTATATTCATAATTAACTTATTACACGGATTGTTTTTGTTTACCTATAATAATATAAGCATACAGCTGCTAATTGTGTTTGTTGTTTGTTGATTTTCAAATATAAAACTTATTGAAATGTTTTCAGTGTGTGTATGAGTTCTTTTTGAACATTTTAATCTCATTTTAACAAAACCGTGATAATATTGATAACCGTGATAACTTTGGTCACTATAATCGTGATATTAAATTTTCATACCATTACATCCCTAGTGGTTATTAGGTGACAAGTCTCAAATACCTAATGTTTCAAAAGATGTATTTTCTGTTATTATGGTATGTATTATAATGGCAAGTAGGGTTATTTTGTATGGGAGGATATTAGACTCAAAATGATTAATAGATGCACGAACAATTATCCATGTACTGCATACATTTTATACATGTATCTTACTAATCACAAACAAATGCCTTTCAATTTGAGTCTGTGGAATTTGGGATTAAATGATTGTGCAGCGATTTGTACAAATACAGACATGTTTGGGAATAAAAATTTTCTGTTCTGCATTAATATATCATAAATTGCTCATGCAAAAAGGAATCTGTACATATGTGGATCAGGTGACACGGGTGCATTAATTTACGTCTAGTTCGAGTTGATCTTGTTTGGTTCATTTTCGCAGTTTACAGCATTTCACGCCGACTGCAGAGTTAAGAATTACATTAATGTGCAGCATTTTGTTCAAATAGAGACATATTTGTGAATACAAATGTTATAGTTTGTATTAAAGTATCATGATTTGTGCATGTAGCGATTAAAATGTGCATTTGTGGATCAGGCGACGCGCGTGCATTCATTCACGTCTCTTCTGAGTCGATTCTATTTGATTCATTTGAATTTTGAGACTTTCGTTCTGCCCTTTTAGCCTTGCCCAATCCACACACGCAGCTCGCGATCCACACGCAGCTGAGCCACAGAAAATCACCGACCACTAGATGGCACTAGCCCCAGTCACACGTGCGCATTCCATTTTGAACGGTTTTATGAATGTTACATTGTGTTTTCTTTGTTTCTTTTTGGTTTGGCTATTCTCCTCTACCGTACAAATATAATAAAGATGTTTTACCAGCGATATCGTTGACATGATTGCAAAGATATTGTTTAAACTGAGCTGGATGTTGACATCACTGAATTCAATGATGAATTGAAAAATTTGTGTTTACTATTGTCATTTTGCATTATTGACACACTATTTTCCTAATTAATGCTGTTCAGTTGCTTTGACACAATCTGTATTGTTAAAAGCTCTATACAAATAAAGGTGACTTGACTTGACTTGACATTCTGTCTCCAGCCTGCCACCCAGAAGCAGACAGGAGGCCCCAATTTATGTTCCATGACTAAAGAGGCCCCATCATATATTTTGTCTAATGTCCAAATAGGATGTGCAGCTTCACCATATATTGCAGTTTTGTAATGTCTGCACATTCCATTCTCATGCAGGCCTCTACACACAGGCAAATACATGATTATAACAGTAGAATAACTTGATACATAAATGGCTAGATTCACATTTATTATACTTGATTAGATCATATTTTGATTAATAAAAATCTTCCACAGTCCCACTTCAGGTCATGAGAGATTGTGGTGCCCAGGAACCTGAATGACTCCACTGTTGTTACAGTGTTGTCCATGATGGTGATTGGGGGGAGAGCAGGGGGTTCCTCCTGAAGTTCACTATCATCTCCACTGTTTTGAGGGTGTTCAGCTCCAGGTTCTTGACACTGCACCAGACAGCCATCTCTTTAACCTCCTGTCTGTAGGCAGACTCGTCTCCATCCTGGATGAGGCCGATGAGTGTCATCTGCAAACTTCAGGAGCTTGACAGAGGGGTCTTTAGATGTGCAGTCATTGGTGTAGAGGGAGAAGAGCAGTGGGGAGAGGACGCAACGCTGGGGGCGCCAGTACTGATCGTACGGGTGCTGGATGAGAATTTTCCTAGCTTTACTAGCTGCTGCCTGTCTGTCAGTAAGCTGGTGATCCACTGACAGTGGGCACGGATAGCTGAGTTAGTTTGGACAGGAGGAGGTTTGGAATGATAGTGTTTAAAGCGAAGCTGAAATCCACAAAAAGGATCCTCACATAAGACCCTGGTCTGTCTAGATGTTGCAGGATGTAGTGCAGTCCCATGTTGACTGTATCATCCACAGACCTGTTTGCACTGTTGGCAAACTGCAGGGGTCCAGTAATGGTCCAGTGATGTCCTTCAGATAAGCCAAAACCAGTCTTTCAAATTATTTCATGGCCACAGACGTTAGAGCCACAGGTCTGTAGTCATTAAGTCCAGCAATTTTTGGTTTCTTTGGGACGGGGATTATGGTGGAGCATTTGAAGCATGAGGGGACTTCGCACAGCTCCAGTGATCTGTTGAAGATCTGTGTGAAGATGGGGGCCAGCTGGTCAGCGCAGGTTTTCAGACAGGCTGGTGTCACATCGTCTGGGCCTGGTGCCTTTCGTCTCTTTCGAAATAGATTTTTAAAACACAATGCATAGTGAGTCTACTGTTGCTATAGTAATGAACGCAACCTTGACGGGGACATTCTAAAACGCTTAACCTGGCTTAATACGTTAATTGAGAGTGTTTTAAAAGATCAAACTCAGTATACACATTATTAGTAATTCACACTATGTACAGACAAGAAGATGAGCCCATAATAAGAACACAATGCGATTAATTCCGCGTTAAGCATTTTCCTCCCATAGAATAGCCTACCGTATGGACAACACTAAACGTGGATTTAATGCATTAAGGCAGTGTTTTTAAAAGACCAAACTCAGAAAACACATCATTAATATGAAAGCATTCTATGTACAGGCAAGCAAATGAGCTCATAATAAGAATGCAATGTGTTTACCACATTAAGCGTTTTACCCATAGAAATGTTACATATAAAACGGATAGTTCCAGTCCTTGATTCTGATTGGTTGAGCCGCATTCAAAGCTGTTGTAAATTACTCTACAGACATACACCTTTTGTTTACGTCTGTGTGTTGCTTGGCAACCACTTTGTTGCAACCACAACCGTTTCTGAGGAACTACATTGTTTGGCGGAAGAATAATGTTTTTATTAATATCATATATTTTATTTGCTTTGTTTTATTTTGTGAAACCTTGCTACATATATGGAATAGCCATTTTATGAAAGCAATAATTCCTGTGAAGCCGTGGCTTACAGTGAATTTATAACAGCTAAGGGGCGTTGTTAGGCACGACGCGAAGCGGAGGGCTTCTCAAGGCTTCTTGGGGCTTATTGCTTTATTATTAATAATGTGAATGTAAACTTTCTTAACGCATTAAGCAACGCTAAGCGTTTTACAATGCCACCTTTGAGGTGCAAATGATCAACAGATAACCGTGCGGATAATCTTGTGGATATTTCAGCAAATGTTGCTTCACTTAGAAATAACGTCTACAACAAATAAAATACATACAGGCTAATTAAACACTGCTGATTGAGTTAGGCTACGCTAAACATTTTATTTGTGTAATTAACATGTTTAAATGGTCTAAAAACAATGCATTCAACACCGCAAGTGCAGGCGGAGTGCGTTCAGAACAATGCAAGAGCCTATTCTAAAAGATCTTAAGCTGTTTGGATTCATCTTACTTTAATTCAATTCACTCACTTTGTTTGAAATAAAATTATATATAATAATATATTATAATAATTTTTTTGTGATTTTTATTTGTCATGTACGATAGACTGTGATATCATGTGCATTACAAGCTTGGGATGCTGTTATGTGTGAGTGTGTGTGGTTTCCTACAAAGAAATGTAGAAAATAATAAAAGATTAGGCTATACAACACTGTATAACATCACTGAACTTAATTATACACATATGCAAATCACATTCATATACATTAACAATAAAGATTAAAAATAAGAAGGAAGCACATTACAAATACGTCGTTGTAAATGAGAAACTGTGATGAGTCGTGCAGCGTAACGTAACGATAACAAATACAATTTAAAGCAAAATTATCATATTTGTTCAAGCATTTAACATTTATAAGTTAAATTAAATGTAAGTAATGAACTGCATAAATTTATAGCGATCATGAAGAAGGTCCTCTTTCCCAAACGCGCACAGGCTATAGTTGATACAGTATACTACTCCAGTCGCCGTGATTTTGCCAAGTAAGACATGTTCCTGGATCAATATCTTTTGATGATCCTGGATCAACATTATTGTCCAAAAATATAGGCTTAACCCAATCCCTACCCCTAAACCTAACCCTACCCATAATTTATTCCTAAAATCGGTGGGAAATGATAGCTGATTAACATGGGTGTAGAAGCACCTAACCCTGATTGTAAGCCTAAAACAAATATTTCCTGAAAAGTTATATCTACATTCTGATTGGTTGATTGGAATGTTGTTCCATGATCAATAAAGATGTTGATCCAGGAACATGTTGTACTTGGTGAAATCACGCTCACCATACAACTCCCCATCATACTGCCACCTGTTGGCGCAGTTGTGTAGAGAACAAATTTGTTATGTTGAGATCACGAGAAAAATAAGTCGTGATAACGAGAAAACAACTATTGTTAAGTCAAGATCAATAAAGAGAAAACAATAAAGAAAAAAATTATAATAATGCACACCACTTAACTTTCGTACTATTACAGATTAAAAGAAAGGAATAAAATGTACTGTAATAAGTGTAGAATTCCACTGTCTATTACTCACTTGCATCAATCAGAGTGAGAAGCCCCGTTTCCACCACAGGAACTTTCCCCAGGAACCCCAGGACTTTGGGCCGGAACTCAGTCCCTGGGTCCCAATGTTCCTACTATCCAACCTAAATAGTATCCCAGCAAGCAATTTTGCATTTAAAAGACGTCTATTAGCTGTCTAAACACAGCCCAGATGTCTAGGCTAAAAACGTCTAAAAACAAGGCTAAATTTGGGCTGTTAGTGAAAATTTAATAGACGTCTAATAATATCCCAAGAATAGACTAGTCATCAATTAGACCACTATTAAACGTCTACATATGTACTGTTCTTCTCGCATGTGCGAATGCAATTTAACAGTCAGCCAAACTCCATCTATAAAGTACAGATGAGTCAGGATTCATCTTAGTCTTTGTCGTTTTAATAAGATGCCATTGAGATATACATTATGAATTAGGAGTAAAACTGTAAAAAAAAACAGCGAAAAACAATAATCAGAATAATTATACAACAACCAAAGAATACAGGTGCATCTCAATAAATTAGAATGTCGTGGAAAAGTTCATTTATTTTCAACTCAAATTGTGAATTAAATAAATTCAATGCACACAGACTGAAGTAATGTAAAAGCATCATCTGTAAGTTAATTATCCATTACATAATGCTTGATTATATATATTTGCACATATACAGGTGCATCTCAATAAATTAGAATGTCGTGGAAAAGTTCATTTATTTCAGTAATTCAACTCAAATTGTGAAACTCGTGTATTAAATAAATTCAATGCACACAGACTGAAGTAGTTTAAGTCTTTGGTTCTTTTAATTGTGATGATTTTGGCTCACATTTAACAAAAACCCACAAATTCACTATCTCAACAAATTAGAATATGGTGACATGCCAATCAGCTAATCAACTCAAAACACCTGCAAAGGTTTCCTGAGCCTTTAAAATGGTCTCTCAGTTTGGTTTACTAGGCTACACAATCATGGGGAAGACTGCTGACCTGACAGTTGTCCCGAAGACAATCATTGACACCCTTCACAAGGAGGGTAAGCCACAAACAAAGAAACCTGGGCTTCCATACCACCTCAGCAGTGCCACAAACTGATCACCTCCATGCCACGCCGAATTGAGGCAGTAATTAAAGCAAAAGGAGCCCCTACCAAGTATTGAGTACATGTACAGTAAATTAACATACTTTCCAGAAGGCTAACAATTCACTAAAACAAATTTTTTTATTGGTCTTATGAAGTATTCTAATTTGTTGAGATAGTGAATTGGTGGGTTTTTGTTAAATGTGAGCCAAAATCTTTCACAATTAAAAGAACAGAAGACTTAAACTACTTCAGTCTGTGTGCACTGAATTTATTTAATACACAAGTTTAACAATTTGAGTTGAATTACTGAAATAAATTAACTTTTCCACGACATTCTAATTTATTGAGATGCACCTGTATGCATACAAGTCACTCTGAGACTTTCTATCTGAGAAAAGGCTCAAATGTTATCGATGTAATAAATTTACTTAAATGAGATTACCAGATAACCAAAAATAGCGGCAATGTAGCGTCTGGACCAATCAGACACACTATTTTTCATTTGATTTAACAAATCAATTATTCATTAGATTAACAAATCGTCACAGTCCCCTCACCAAATAAACTGGATGCCAGGATGTCTTTTGCTATGACACCAGGCCCCCCCTGGTTACCATGGCAACCCTGACACCAGATACATTTACGACCTAATGGAATTTAGGTGGAGGAAAGCACTGCCTTTTCCATAAGGAAAATCCCCAAGGCACAGTAGGGATGGACTTTTCTTTGCTAATTAATTAATAGGAAAACCTTTCTTTGAATGAACACACATGATCCTTCAGGTCATGGTGTATATTATTGTCATCGTGTATTTTGTCTTTGAGATTGTATGCTGTTTTATGCAGGCTTATGATCGAAACACTCACTCCTGTCAGCTTACATATATATAATATAATATATAATTCGGATGATCTAATTGAGAGTGTATATTGTATGTTTATACCTACGCAACATATTAGAGTTCTAAGAGTCTTTAGTAATTTTGATCCAAGTGTCATATGCAAATTACCATGCTTTCAAACAAAGGGCCATAAAAACGCCCCAGTATCTCAGAACTCCCACTTGGGATTCCGGACTTTCTCATTGGACAAGCCCATCTTGAGAGGTGTGAATCTTTGCAGACTTTAAAGGCCGTACTTCATGTGACCCGCCCAGTCGGTGGTTCTGTTAGGTTTCGATAAGACGCTCCAACGCTTCAGAACATCCTAAGTTACGTGCCAGGCTTCTGCCTCGACCTTTCCATTAATCAAGATTCTCTGACTCAAAACTGGTTCTTTTCATCGACCCAAATTCAGCAAAGATCAACTGGAAACTTCAGATTACATCAAACCTCTCTTTCAGACAGATGAGACATGCAAGTATCAAAC
>NW_015508160.1:12573-13160 GCF_001515645.1 Sinocyclocheilus grahami | reverse complement strand
CCCTTTGTTTTGATGTTCTCTCTGAACCTCAAAAGGAACCAGAGACACTTCTATTTTTGATTTGTTTATTTTCAACATGTGCCCTAAATTTTATGACCCTGTTACACAAGTCATCTAGACAAACACTAGGGCATAACTATCGTCCTGAGCACCAAATAATAAGCATAATCTGAATAGAAATGCTCTCCGTTTCCTTCTCCTTTTCCCTTCTTCTCCTTCACTTCCTCAGAGATTGAGCTTGTTGGGATCCATCAATAAATTCTGAGTGATAATTTGACAATAAGAGTAGTCTTAAGTCATCAATCAAAACCCTGTTTACGCCCTTTTCAGCAAATATATGCTGACCCAAACCTATCTTAGCATTCACACTCTGTTTTGATCTTGTAGTAGTCTCTAGCCCTTACTCTCAACACAAGTTTGCCAAAATGTTGCACATGCTCAAACTAACTGCCCAGAATGCAGACCATAGAGGACTGGCCAGGCGTTGTGAGGAACACCACCTACCCAGGGCCAACGACCATCTACTGAGCCGAAAGCAAATAGACACTGAGGGAAGAGTACCGCAGACTCATGACTCAAGCGAGAGT
>NW_015508160.1:11815-12563 GCF_001515645.1 Sinocyclocheilus grahami | reverse complement strand
ATAACTACATATATGTTTAAACCGGCTGTAACTTACAGTAAACCCATTTTGGTTATTCTATAACAAGTGCAAGAAGTTTATTGTTAAATTAGAGAAGCACTCACAGAAGTGCTTATTTAATGCAACAAGTCTTGAAGGACGGAAAGCACCACATTTTAAAACTGTGGGCCACTTTTTTTGAAATAGGCAGACACTAAACTGCTCGAATTGCACTGGCATGCATTGGTTACCGTGACAACAACTTGTCACAGGAAGCGCTAACTTCACATAGCACAACACGCCATGTTGTAAACAAACCACCTGAAGCAGCTAAGTTAACACGATTTAGCATAGTTTCATTTTAGGCTAAGCTACCAAATAGCTTTAACAAATTAGGGGTTAGCACTCTTTAATTGAATCTTTTAAATAAAGCATGTGTGTATGCAGTGTGAAGTAATTTGAACTTAACCTAATCCCTGGTTTATGATTTTCCCCTTTCTTTTCCTTCTTTTTCTTCTTTTTCTATGTTTCTCAATCTTCAATTCGTCTCAGCGAATTTAACTAGCTTAGAATGTATCCTTCCTGAATGCTATTGCTTAGTTACTAGCTAATTAAATTTAAATTTAATTACATCTTAACTGTCTATCTAGAGAAGAATCATTAAGTTATTGGGTGCTTTTGTGCTTTTAGTAATCACTAGTGCTACTATTTGTTCCTAATACCAGATTGATTACCTTGTTTTAATAATAGCAGTCAGCTAGTCAGCTAA
>NW_015508160.1:6602-6922 GCF_001515645.1 Sinocyclocheilus grahami | reverse complement strand
TGTAGCGTCTGGACCACTCAAACACACAATACATATTTTGTTAGCTAGATTTAACAAATACTCTGTAACACCCCAGGAAGCTGAACAGGCCCCTGGTTCTATAGCAATGCTGACACCCGATACATTTACGACCTCCTGGAATTTAGGTGAAGAAAATCGCTTCCTTGCCCATAAGGAAAATCCACAAGGGAAGGACTTTTCTTTGCTAATTAATTAATAGGAAAACCTTTCTTTGAATGAACACACATGATCCTTCAGGTCATTGGGTATATTATTGTCATCGTGTATTTTGTCTTTGAAATTGTATACTGTGATGCAGG
>NW_015508160.1:0-6439 GCF_001515645.1 Sinocyclocheilus grahami | reverse complement strand
TCTATGAATTAGTATTCGGATGATCTAATTGAGAGTGTATATTGTATGTTTATACCTACACAACATATTAGAGTTCTAAGAGTCTTTAGTCATTTTGATCCAAGTTTCATATGCAAATTACCATGATTTCAAACAAAGGGCTATAAAAACGCCCCAGTATCTCAGAACTCCCACTTGGGATTCCGGACTTTCTCATTGGACAAGCCCATCTTGAGAGGTGTGAATCTTTGCAGACTTTAAAGGCCGTACTTCATGTGACCTGCCCAGCCGGTGGTTTGTTGGAATTCTGAGAGGAGGTGAGAAAAACGCTCCCGGAAACCCTAAGCTCGTGCCAGGCTTCGGCCTTGTCTTTTCCATTCATCAAGTTACTCTGACGCAAACTGGTTCTTTTCATCAACCAACTTTAGCCAAGACCCACGTGAGCCTTCGGATTGCATCAAGCCTTTCTTTCAGACAGATGAGACTTGCAAGTATCCAAACTTAGTCTTATTAATTGATACATTAGGTATCATTTTCACCTTTTTACAAAGGTGTGTTTGAACTTGTGTAATTCCGTTATTAATGAACCAATAAACCTCATATATATACACTTTGTCCATTACTGGTAGCTGTCATAAGTAAACACAGCCCTTACCTCTCTTAAATGTGATGTGTAATGCGAGGTCCAAGGTCCACAGCGAAACTTCCTGATCAGCTCAGCAGAGTTCTCACCACTATGAGGTCCGCACAGGAGATTTATGAACTAAATTCAGATAATATGTTACCCTTAATAAATTACTCAGAGTCTTGATTAAAAGAAAGTTTATCGAATCACCATATACAAATGGTTTCGCTTTATTAAAAACAATAACTCATAAGCAAAATTCAAGAAAATAACAGCGTGTAATCTTCACCCGATTTTCGGCCCCGCAAAATCATAAAGCACTTGATTATATAGGAGAAGGCGTTACAATTCTTCTCCTGCAAAGCATCTATTCAAACACTCCATTGGATTAATGCAAGACACACGAAACATTTGGTAACACCCCTTGTTTCAGCAAGTTGCAATTCTATTACATCAGCACTCTAAGCACAGCATACATGTCTAAAAATACAGACGGAGAAGTTCAAACAGAGTTTATCTCCGGCTCGCTAACACAGGATGTCTGACCTTTATATGCTACTCACAGTTATGCATCTACTTTTCTACAATGCAGCAACACCTTTGCAAAAATATACGAGCAGGTTTTCACACCTTAGCATTTTCCATTTTTTCTGTTAACCCACATAGTGACACCTGTTCTCGCTTTTTTTTGACAGGATGCCAGTCTAACCGTTTATACTCTTTGAAGTGGCGCTGACTTTTTGAATCCTCAAACAGTCAACCTCACTTCGCAAAGTTTCCATTCTCAAATTAAACTCATTAACTTCAATAAATTGTTTAACCCTTTTCATCAACCGTTTATTTATACGTTCATGTTGACGAATGATCCTCAGAAGTTCTCTTGCCATCGATAGCATATGTCGTTTCTTGTCTGGTCACTTCTTCTCTTCTTCTCCATTTCTGCTTTCTTTTTTGCGCTCCGATGATGTCTCTTCTGCATGGAGTCTAAAAGCAGATCATTAATAGGAATCTCTAATTTATCTTTTCGGTTCATGTTGAACCAGTGTTTATGTAGTTAATAAAACCTTACTTGTATCACACTTGACGTGGTTCATTATTTGCTCATAACTGGAGTCACTTAATCATGCAGATTTATGCTACAAGCTTTTGTAGAATTGTACAGTAAGGAAGTTATTTCCCTTAACCAGGAAATTAACGTTCTTAGAATTGACAAGACAGTTGACCCTGAGAGGTCAGCTAAATATCTACAGCGGATCTAAAATATTCATAATTAATTATAACTAGTTATGATTAATTATTTATATTTCCCATGAGCTGATTCGTTACAGGTAAATACAAATATTGACTCGTATAGAGAAATTGTCTTATCAAAGTAGAATGAAATCAACACATTGAGTGCCATATCAAATAAAGGCTCGGCTAACAACTAGAGGCTATAACTAAAATTACATCAAATCAAAGCTTTGAAATAATTTATCCCAAATATGTGCAAATATATATAATCAAGCATTGGTCTGAGATACGTTACATCTTTTCCAGATCCACTTTTAGAAACTTTCAACTGAACTTTGCGCACTCTCCCATCAACACTTATAAAGACTTTGGACACAAGAGCCATAGGCCACTTATTACGAGGGCTCTGATTGTCCTTTAGGAGTACGAGATCTCCTTCTTCGGATGTCAGGTTGAGTACTATTCCACTTCCGATGATTTTGAAGTGTTGGGAGATATTCACGTCTCCAGCGGTACCAAAAATTGTACCAAAAATTGTCCGCAAGATTTTGCACCTGCTTCCACTGTTGTCTGAACATGCCATCACCTAAGAACTGTGTTTTCTGAAGTCCACAGTCAACGCAGCCATCTACCAGGAAATTTTAGAGCACTTCATGTTTCCTTCTGCTGACAAGCTTTATGGAGATGCTGATTTCATTTTCCAGCAGGACTTGGCACCTGCCCACACTGCCAAAAGCACCAAAAGCTGGTTCAATGACCATGGTGTTACTGTGCTTGATTGGTCTGCAAACTCGCCTGACCTGAACCCCATAGAGAATCTATGGGGTATTGTCAAGAGGAAGATGAGAGACACCAGACCCAACAATGCAGATGACCTGAAGGCCGCTATCAAAGCAACCTGGGCTTCCATTACACCTGAGCAGTGCCACAGGCTGATTGTCTCCAAGTCACGCCACACTGATGCAGTAATTCATGCAAAAGGAGGCCCAACCAAGTATTGAGTACATGTACAGTAAATGAACATACTTTCCAGAAGGCCAACAATTCACTAAAAATGTTTTTTTTTATTGGTCTTATGAAGTATTCTAATTTGTTGAGATAGTGAATTGGTGGGTTTTTGTTAAATGTGAGCCAAAATCATCACAATTAAAAGAACCAAAGACTTAAACTACTTCAGTCTGTGTGCATTGCATTTATTTAATACATGTTTCACAATTTGAGTTGAATTACTGAAATAAATGAACTTTTCCACGGCATTCTAATTTATTGAGATGCACTTGTATGTACAATTCTGAATTTGCTCTTCCCACAAAGAAACCAATATAACAAAATTGAATCTTATTAACATTATTGACAATTGGGTCTTTTAAAATACATAATTTTAGTGATACAGATTTACTTCAGCTCTCCCAATGTCACTCTTTTGTCTGTGTGTTGAGTAAAGCCGCCTCAGCTTTCTTATGTAATTGAAGAGTGAGCTGCAGCTTCCAGTATTTGAGATACAGCCACATCAGACTGCCATTCTTGCGCTTATCTGTGTTGAGATACTCGGCACAAGTGTGATCATTCTTAAAAATATCACTGAGACCTTCCTCCATCTCCAGATGTGCAAGAAGAGGCTGTTTGGCTGAATAAACCAACAGGTTCTTCTCCAGGTCCTCCTCCTTCACAGGATGCATGCTGCTCAAATTACTACAATAATCCCATTACCTTTCCATCAGCCTGTACTCTACTTGATCCAGAACTTCTAAAGCACTCTGCTTTTGCTTTTTGTCCATTTCTAGGGCCTTTTGAAACTCTCTAGATATTTCATTTTTTATTTCCAACCTTGTATGATGACATTCTTCCTCAAGTTTCTAGGGCTTGAGGATAGATTTCGACTTTGGTTTCCTGGATTTTGTTTTGAAACTGCTTGGACCAGATCCACCCTAAGAAAAAAAAACTTTTACTTGGAAAACTTTAAAATGTACATGCTACTGAAGCACCCTTAAAGGGAATAGTGTTGTGTAGTACGTACGCAAGGCAGCAATTCCCACAACTGACACAAAGGGGACACAATTCCACTTGCTGCTGTCACCACCATCACCCTGCCTCCCTGGGATTATATTCCCGCCCTGAGGATCATTCAGGTTATCCATGTGGACTGCAGCTGGAAAAATAAATACATATATCCTGTCAATGCAATACTACAATAACCATGTTACCTTTCAAGTATTCAAAGCACTTCACCTGCCTTTTCACAGACATCAGATATCAGATTCATATAGTAAGTTAATTTGAAGTTAAAATGATGCAGACAAAAAATTGCGTGTGCAGGTAAGATTTCCATGAGAAGGGTAGGCTTTGCGTGTGCAGCGTATGGTAAGATTAGCATGTTAAGGTCAGGATAAGATTTGCGTGTGTGGCGTATGGAAAGATTTGCATGCGAATGACAGGGTAAGATTTGCGTGTGCGGCTTATGGTAAGATTTGCATGTGAAGGGCAGAGTAAGATTTGCGTGTACAGGGAAGCCTCAAAACCAAGCTCTGCTGTATTCGTTCTTTGAGTCAGATGGGTTTTTTTGGGGGGGGGGGGTTTTTTGGTTTGGTGGGCGGGATGACAGGGTAAGATTTGCGTGTGCGGCTTATGGTAAGATTTGCATGTGAAGGGCAGAGTAAGATTTGCGTGTACAGGGAAGCCTCAAAACCAAGCTCTGCTGTATTCGTTCTTTGAGTCAGATGGGTTTTTTTGGGGGGGGGGGGTTTATTGGTTTGTTGGACTGATCTGGTTCACAAAACCATACTTAAGAATCATAAGGCTGAATCAGCAAAATAAAAAATTTAATAAACATCCATATAAGCAATTGAAGTAAAGCAAGGATCTTTTTTTATTAGCTGAAAGGTTGACTCAAAAGTTTCTTAATGGTAAGGATGATTTTAGTTTATGTACAACATGTAAAACCTGTGATAATGTGGGAGACTTCAACACTTATGATATCACCACAATATACAATGTCTATGTAGGTCATTATCCAGCACCATGTTTAATGCTGTTGTGCTCAAACATTTACACACCCCTTGCAGATTCTGTGAAAATGTTAATAAAATAAGAGGGTACATAAAAAATGTAATGTTATTTTTAATTTAGTACTGTCATGAATAAGTTACTTTACATAACAGATGTTATGTCCACAAGACAAAATAATATCTGAATTTATAAAAATTATTCTTAATATTCTTTGTTACCTGAATGATCCACAACTGTTTTTATGTTTTGTGATGTGTTGTTTCACTCATTCTTGAGACATGGGTCAAAACACGTCCAGCAATTTTAACTGCTTAAAAATGGTTTAAAAATGAAAATATTTTGAATTGTAAATGTTATGAGGGATTAATAACAATGTATTTAACACAATTATGCCCTTACATTTCATTTTTATCATTATTATATCAAATCTATGACACTTATTGGCTTCTCACTACATCTAAAACAGTGTGTTCACAGAGAAGGGTTCAATCATTCATATGCAATAAAAAAAAAAATGTTAATGACGAAAACATAGCTTGTTTTATCAAAAGCAACACTTAATATCTCATATCAAAGCAAGGATGTTTTTCAATGACACGTGTGTTTCATAAGGTTTCAAAGTTATGTCCCCACTTTTTGTCAACACCGTCAGACATTTATTAAAATGTAATAAAATCTGGGAATATCAGGGGCAGCTGTCACTCTAAAGGACCCCCTTGCCACATTCACCTCTGCAGAGTACATCAATGTCAGACAGGCCCTGCATGGGAAGTTTATAGTTTTAGAATATTTTAAATCCTAATTTTAATATTTCCTCCGTCACAACCATGCAATGTCAACACCATCTCCCAATTTCTGAGGAAATTATTTGAAATATTTAGATAATTTTATTCTCCTGAAGCAGTTTCTATTGGCATCTAGCATCAGCAGAAAAAAGGCTACTACATGAACTACATTTGTTTTGTGAAAGAAATGCCAAATTTTTCAGCACCGTCAGATGTCACCACCGTCAGTTGTCTGTCTGACGATAGTGATGGGCCAATGACGGAGCTGACATTCAACGTGAAGACATCATATTTTTGTGGTTTTCAAGCCATTTTCAATTATATTAAATATAAAATAGTGTTTAATTTTCAATCAGCATATGAATCTCAACAATGGTGACATTCAACAAAATGCTTCATGCTGCAGTGCATGCTGGGATACATGGGTGAGTCTTGTACTATGCTGATACCCAGCATGCATTGCAACATGAAGCATTTTGTTGACTCACCATTGTTGAGATTCATATGCTGATTCTTGATGTCTGTGGTCTTTGTATTGGTACAGATGAAAACTTCTTGTGCACAGTGATTTGTAAATTATTTAAATCTGATTTTTACAGTACTACTAGGTCTGAAGCTATAAACAAAGCTAAAATAAAACAACATCCATTTAATCAGAAATTGGACTTCAAATGAGGTCAGTGGATCATCCGCCCACAACTCTTTTTTTTTCTTGGTTTTGTTGGCTAAGCTAAATGTGTTTTTTTATGAACACACAGTTAAACAACCAAGGCAAGGCAAGGCAAGGCAAGTTTATTTGTATAGCACATTT
>NW_015508159.1:24791-28695 GCF_001515645.1 Sinocyclocheilus grahami | reverse complement strand
ACCTCAAGCTCTTATCCCTTCCTCTTTTGCTACTTCCACTTTTTTTTTCAGCCCACATTAAAAAAAAGCTGATGACGTTTTATTCTTATATGAACGTGTGTCGTAGCCTACGAGTCAATAGGTGTCATCATCATGTTGTAGCCACGTTTATTAGATCCGTGTCGCACAGTGTGACATGCAGTGATCTTATAGGCTTGCTAAAATCATGCAATGTATCTCGGGCTTTAAAGAGGGTACTTCATCAGCTGAACTGTGTACATATGTTTTAGACACTTCGGCTACCTTATGTTCTTACTCTGCACATGTATTAATTGGGTCCTTGTAAGTGCGTAGCTTTATAGCATATTTACTTTAGGTAATATATGTTTGAATTGTATGACCTATTTCAGATGCATCCGAAGTTACAACAACAACAACATATATATTTAATAGTTTGATCAAAATTAGTGCTAGGGACAATTTACTAGTCACTGGATATTGGTAAGGACATGTCCCTAACGTCCCTACCTAATTCTACGCCCTTGTGTTTGCACTACACAACATCAGAAATATCAGGCCCTTTCTAACGGAGCATGCTGCACAACTTCTTGTCCAGGCCCTTGTCATCTCTAGGCTGGACTACTGCAATGCTCTTCTGGCTGGACTTCCATCAAGCACAATCAAACCTCTACAAATGATTCAGAATGCAGCGGCACGACTGGTCTTCAACGAGCCCAAAAGAGCCCATGTTACACCTCTCTTTATCTCCTTGCACTGGCTACCAGTTGTGGCTCGAATCAAGATCAAGACATTTGTGCTTGGATATAGAACAGCCAGAGACTCAGCACCCGCCTACTTCCACTCACTGTTACGAATCTACATCCCCTCCAGAAGTCTGAGATCCGCTAGTGAGTGACACCTCGAGGTACCTTCACAGAGAGGCTCAAAATCACTTTCCAGAACATTCTCGTTCACCATTCCTGGCTGGCGGAACGATCTTCCCACCCCTCTCCGGAATGCTGAATCCCTGACAATTTTCAAGCGACAGCTGAAAACTCATCTCTTTTGAAGCTATTTGACTTCATCCTAAATTATATATATACTGTATATAAAAAAGTGTCTTCTCTTTCTTTATGCCTTCTCTTTCTAGCTTGTACTTATTTGAACAATGCCTGGAACTTGGTATTACGAGCACTGTCTGTGTCTGTTTGCCTCTTTAAGAAGAATTGCTTGATGTATTCCTCAATTGTAAATCGCTTTGGATAAAAGCGTCTGCAAAATGAATAAATGTAAATGTATTTAAAATGTTTATTACAAAAACGTATATAAATCTTTGTATATATGTTGTTTTAATAAAGTTGTATATATAAATAAAATATATATTATTGACATATGGTTGCTACATATAATAAAAAAAATATATAACATACACAACTTTTACCATGGGAATTGTATATATGTTAGAAACATTTATCTTCATCTTCCCAGAGAATGTACATTTGTAAAAATGTCACTTTTTTTTTTTTTGGCCAGGCAGTTTTTTTGCTACATTGTGGCCTTATAGGTAACATATATAGCAATATCACTCTTGATGTAGGGCAATATATGTCATATATTACATTTCTGTATGGGTGGTGCAGTCCATGAGGACGAGATGCTCTGTAGTACTGGTGTAGCATCTGGTGGACATACAAGACACTCACTGTGTTTGACTTATACACCTGCTTTGTTCATGGACTCATTATTTCATCTCTGTTTATTGAAGTTGTTGAACTGTTTATGTTCAAACAGATATTAAGCAGCTGAAAGTGTGAGGACGTTTCTTTTTTTTTTGCTGAGTTTATATGTACAAAACAGATACACATCAACATGAAGTTGCCTTCACATAAATGTACTGAATTCGTCTGTAATGTTGCTATATTTGTCAATCAGCATTATTAACACATGAGATAAAGTATTAAAGTATTATATTAATGTTTAAAGTTATTGACTGTCAAATTTGTATTCATATGTTGTTTTGCAGTGATTTAAAAAAAGTAACCTTATCAAATTAGTTATATTAATATAAAGGAATCTGATTACAAGTTAAGAGAATTCAGTCATCTGAAGTAGATTATTGTTAATAACTTTGCCTGCAATGCACATTATTAATAATGAATGTGAACACTGATCATGTTTTCCGCTATGTTTTTCGACTTATAAGACATAAACTTGCTAGATGAAGTATGTTCTTGAGTGTCATTGTGTTTGTTAGCGGCTTACATTGTAGGAAGTCCTCTCTGGTCCTGGGAACAATGTTACTGTGAGTGACTGTGAAAATATCAGATATAAACACTCAGAGAGAAAATGATACCTGTATCTATTCCTTAGACATTTCTAACATTTTCTTTATGATATTAGATGATGTTTGTCTCATTACAGAGAGCAGATGAATCTCTAATATTTTACCAGATATCTTTTTCATCTCCTCTTTGCAGAAATCCTCCAGTTTGTGTCTCAGCTGACCGACAGATTCTCTCACAGCATCAAAAGAAACGAGGACACGGACAGAGATGTTTTCTGTAGCTTCAGGAGGAGCTGAGAGAGACTGAAGACTCTGCAGAAACACAAATAATAAACCAGAAAAAGATCTGCAAAGATATATAATACATAAGAGATGTTTAATTAAGTTGTCTTTCATTTGAAGTTCCAAACGTGACCTGAATATAATGTAAAAATACCCTTTTCTTCACATAAAAGTGTTTGTTGTACTTCTTCCCAACATAATATATTCACATTGATGCTACAGATGCTGAATTTATAGGTCTATGATTTTAATGATAATCTTCGATCAATACAAATGCTCAGATATAATAGACCTTACTCAGGATACTTCCATATTTAATTTTTGACAGGAATGAAAACAAGGCTGTGAGTGATAAATGTACAGTGCATTTAATGTACTGTACTACTGTTGTTGAAGTACAATACAATCCAAAAACTGTACTGTTGTAAACTGTACTGTAAGTCTATCTCTCACAGCCTCGATTTCATCTGTGTTAAATTCAATATAGCCTCTAACCTGATTATGGTCTATAGATAATGGTCTCTATTATTAGTATGTTTCATCAGGTCAGCTCACTGATGCAGTGCTCCCGAGTGAAACCAGTTTTTCATGATAAAACCCCCACCATCACCAGACAACATTCTGAGCAACATTCCCATCAGCAGACTGACGCTTAAGGCTGGAAAACACTAAACATTATACTTTTGCCTAGATATTTCCTGATTGCAATCTGGAGGAGTTGATGCTAGCTGCTAAAAAATCAGAGCCAGTCTGCAGATTTTGGGCACTCAGAGTTGACAGATTTCACAGAAAATCACATTGTCTGTGATGAATCCAGTTTTTAAGCTTCAGACTATGATTTCTATGAAGTCGATATCAAAATATGCAGATTTTAGAACAAATCGTTTTTATTTGTCACACGTCACATAACAACAAGGTACGTGTTTCTGCATGAGTTTGTTGTGTTCGGAATGACTTGAAAGTCATTTAGTGTATGATGATCATTTTCTTTCTGCAAGTGTTTTGAAATCTGTTCATGTTTTAAAGTTGTGTAGTGCATTCCAGCCTTTACCTGCAGGAAATATATGTGATCGTCTGTGTGTGAAAGCTGCTCCAGCTCAGAGTTTCTCTTCTTCAGATCTTCAATCTCCTGCTCCAGTCGCTCCATTTGTCCTTCAGCTCGACTCACTGCAGTCTTTTCCTGATCTCTGATCCGCTGTGTCACCTCAGAGCGGCTTCTCTCAATGGAGCGGATGAGCTCAGTAAAGATCCTCTCACTGTCCTCCACTGCTGTCTGTGCAGAGCGCTGTTAGACACACATCACAATCAGCTCTTACTGCTTCCTCACAGCGGCTTCAGTGGGACTGAAAGAGGAGAGTC
>NW_015508159.1:22605-24442 GCF_001515645.1 Sinocyclocheilus grahami | reverse complement strand
TACAGTAACTGTGTCCACAGGGAATGGCCACTGGATCCTTCAGGAGATCCAGACACACTGGACAGCTGAACTGCTCCACTGAAAAAACACTGGCTTCAGCCATTTCACTGTCTACAGCAATACAGACACACAAACAACAGCTCAACAGCAGATCAGTTTCAATTTCTTTTAACTGAGTTTCCTGGTTCTGTGTTTGAGAGATGTGTGCAAAACAGGTGTGTCTGTAAGTCTGTAAACTCACATACTGAAATATCCACTAGATGTCAGTCTCATACAGAAACTCAGAGTTGGTGAGAACACAAAGTTGCTGTGAGTTAGATAAACACCTTTACAAAATAAAACTACCGTAATACACAAGTGTAACTTGCACATGAACATTATACACACGCAGGGTTTGACACTAACGTTTTCAATCACAAGCCAGTTTATCTATTAAATAAGTTCCTTTTGGAGTGGACTTGAATTGACGCTGTTGAGATCCTGGAAGAACACTTATTTGGCTTGTGCCCATAACCCAGCTATGTCCAATTATTAGATGATTGTGATTCTGCATGAGCAGGTTATGGGGCGATGTCCAGCGTTGAAGAGGCCTTTCCTTCCAAGCCCTGTAGAGATACATCTGGGTTGGTTGGTAAGGCATACACAGAGGCAGGTCAGAACCATGGGGTGCAGGGACACATCAGCCTGACATCCTAAAAGAGCTGGACCATGGTGAGAGATTAGATCCAGAGACGGATCTCACCCTCTGCGCCACCAAACAAACGGCTCATGATATCAGTCATTGGATGGCTGTCCTGGTTGTTACAGAGAGGCATCTGTGGCTCACAGGAATCAAGGAAAGGGCAAAGCCTTTCTTTTGGTCGCCACTATTTCACCTCTTGGCTCATTCAGCGAAGCAGTTAATACTGTCATTGATAGCTTCCAGGAGACTGAGAGCAGTCATCTTTCAGAGAACTGATCCTGCTGTGGAGAAAAGTCTTCTCTTCTTTGCACAAATTACTCAAATCACAGAGCACCAGATGCCAAAATCAGACTTTATTGGAGGAAACAACAAAGCCAAGATGCCAGCTGAACATCTGACCATCCTTTCGAGATCCTCCGTTTGTATGCAGTATCTTCAACATTTTTCATCTTTAAACACATTCAAAGGTGATATATGCTGAAGATACTGCATAAACTGTGGTTAAAGATAGTGCTAAGTTATTTGTATTAGTGACACTTTTATTCACAGTAGATCGTTGGTGTGACAGTCTACTGTAAACTGCATTAAACAGAACATTTTACCCTTACGCAAAGAAAATATTTTCTCATATATTAACAAACAATATATTAAAGTATTTGTTGTATATAGAAAATGTACTGAATAATATATTGTGTTAATATATTCCAATAGAGTAATAAGAATTTGCTGCTTTTCATAGAAAAATATATAGTAATATATGCAATTTTATATTCAATAACATCAGAGAGAGTATAGGCTACTATATGACAAAAAGTTTGATTTATTGCCCCTCATAAACCCCCCTCCTCCTATCATAAATGGACACCTGTTTGGACACCTGTACACCCCCCACCCATCTAACCCGGCCATCTGTTTATCCACCCCAATGATCCCATGGAATTTATGATTGTTTGGGAAAGTGTTTTTGTGTGGGTTCATTGAAACTGTTTGTGCTTTAAACTTTAAATTGTGAAACGTGGTATGCTTATTAAACGGGGATAAGGGAAGTTTTTATTAAAGTTTTCACACACACACACACATACATTTAATTATACATTATACATTTATTATAACTAGTTAGAGTTTTTCACAAGTTAAACAAAAGACCCTCTCATC
>NW_015508159.1:15083-22595 GCF_001515645.1 Sinocyclocheilus grahami | reverse complement strand
CTGGAGGAGACATTAAAAACAGCAAACCTGAGACAAATTACATAAAATTACAAAATTATCATGTAAAGTGTTCTTCTTTAACAGCATTTCTCCAGAGAGTTTAGAGATCATTATTAGGTTATATTAAATTTAGGCTAGACATGAAGTCCTTAGACATGCACAGGGCATATGTAATTACTGTTATCATTATTCTGCAATCATGAATTAATGTAAAGCAGAAATTGGCATTCAAACTGCTATTTGCAGCAACAAATAAACTCAAGTTCAGTTAAAGTAGGGACTTCAGCCATTTGACAAAAGTGAGCAAAGTTCAACTCATGCTCTAATGCTCAGAGCAGCTCATTCAGCGAAGCAGTTAATACTGTCATTGATAGCTTCCAGGAGACTGAGAGCAGTCATCTTTCAGAGAACTGATCCTGCTGTGGAGAAAAGTCTTCTCTTCTTTGCACAAATTACTCAAATCACAGAGCTCCAGATGCCAAAATCAGACTTTATTGGAGGAAACAACAAAGCCGAGATGCCAGCTGAACATCTGACCATCCTTTCGAGATCCTCCGTTTGTATGCAGTATCTTCAACATTTTTCATCTTTAAACACATTCAAAGATGATATATGCTGAAGATACTGCGTAAACTGTGGTTAAAGATAGTGCTAAGTTATTTGTATTAGTGACACTTTTATTCACAGTAGATCGTTGGTGTGACAGTCTACTGTAAACTGCATTAAACAGAACATTTTACCCTTACGCAAAGAAAATATTTTCTCATATATTAACAAACAATATATTAAAGTATTTGTTGTATATAGAAAATGTACTGAATAATATATTGTGTTAATATATTCCAATAGAGTAATAAGAATTTGCTGCTTTTCATTGAAAAATATGTGAAAATATTTACTTATATATAGTAATATATGCAATTTTATATTCAATAACATCATTCATCAAATATAGATGTACATGTAATAAAATATGGTACTGTGTGTGTAGATATATTTGAACATACATGTACCATATATATTCACATTTGGGAACATGCATGTACAATTATTTGTACTCCGTTATGAGGAAAATATATATTGTCATACATGTCCATGTATTTGTATTTATTCATAGTACATAAAGCACACAATTGATTACGTTATAAATGTTGCCATGACTTTAACAAGGCATCCAATCGTCCAAAATGACAAAACTTCTAATATTTGTTTCAGTAAATCTTTCAGGTATTTTTTTTATATACCATCATACATATTTTTATGTACCAAATGTGGATCTATGCAAACAATAAAGTGAGATAATATGTGTTCAGCTTTATGTAAAATCAAGCATTAACTCTTTAATTCTTGAGAAATTAATTGAGTTTCATTAAAGCTATTACATGTAAAAATGTAGTTACATTTTCTTCATTGCTACATAAGTATGTTTATATGTATCAATATACAGCCATATATGGTCCATTCATATATTGCAGCATATTGAAAAACATAAGCACCAATTTCCTATATATGGGAATGTATTAATATATTGCATTATATTTTCCAGTATATTTCCATTTATTTCTGTTTTGTAAGTTTAGACATGTTTGTTTATGATGTCAGTCTGCTTATAATGTTACTCAAGGGATATTGCACCAAAATATTTATAATTTAGTTGTCTTGACCATTTCCTTTCTCTCAGCCTGTATTTATGAGTATCTTTATTACTGCAATATGTAGTTGTTACGACTGACTAATGTTTCGGTCGTTTTGAGCTCATAAAACACAGATGCTCTTTTTGAGGAGGGAACTCCGTGTTTCTTATTTTGACAATACCATTGTTTTCTTTGAAGTACCTTCAAAAGATAGATTTAAATTTACATGGAGACATTTAGCAGATGTTAAAACAAGGCTTATGATGCACAATTAAATATAGTCTTACCATTAGACACATGCCATCATAGTACCATGCTTCTGTCACAATGAGTAAGAGAAAAGGTGATATCCCTGAAATGATTCCTTGAAATTCCTTATTATTATTATTATTATTATTATTGTATATTTTAGTAAATTCTGCCTTGTTCACAAGCATTACATAATTATTGTAAATTATCATGATAACATCTGATTATTGTTGTCTATTTGATAAATAAATTTTGTGATAGGTTTGTTGAAACCACAAGCAGTTCTGTCTTAGCCAGGTTGAGTTGAAGGTGATGGGCCGTCATAAATATATATATATATATATTTATTTATTTTTTTAATCTAAATTTACATATGTCCTATCAAGTAATGAGCCAAGAAAAGATGTTAAACATTGATGTCAGGGGATAAATTATAAACATTCTGTTTATTTGTTCCATTAGAAACAGAAAATTCAAGCACATTTAATTGTGGGAAACTGTATCTCATGCATTGTGTTCTCAGATCTAGTTTACTTTTTGTTATTTTTAAGTAAATCCCCTTCAGTATGTATTTTAGTGTTTTCTCTAACGAGTAGTTTTGGTTTGGTGCCGTTGGTGTGAATTGTGTGCAGTGATGTTGCTGAAGCTGGTGTGTTTCGTTGTGTGCTGCAGGAGCAAAGGCAGCTGACCCATGAGAACGTCCAGAGGAAGCAGGCGCGCACAGGAGAGGAGCGTGACGAGGAGGATGAAGAGCAGCCCAGCGAGAGTGAGAGTGAAGACGAAGATAATGAGATCATATACAACCCCAAAAACCTAACACTCGGCTGGGACGGAAAGGTGCATTTAGATTTATTGTAGTTATTTACAGTGTTCTTTAGGGATTGAATCAGAAAAGTTTTTTTTTTACTCAAATTAGACATTGAGATGATTCCAGTCCCTCCAAAACATAATTAACAGTAGTGATCATTAAGGCTGGGCCTTAGTAAATAACATCTGTTTTTGTTGCTGTTGTATTTTAAACTATTTTAACTCTTTACTATTTCACACATTCAGTATCACACAGCTCTAGTGTTAAAACGCTTATAGTGTGTCATTAACCTGGTCTTTAGTTTGTCTTTAGCCAATTCCATACTGGCTGTACAAGCTGCACGGCCTGAACATCAATTACAACTGTGAGATCTGTGGAAATTACACGTACAGAGGACCCAAAACCTTCTAGAGACACTTTGCAGTAAGTTTGCAAGAAAAATTATTCTATGTAGCAGATGTAGCAGGATCTCAGTTTACAATTTAGTTAGTGATTTTACTGACTTTTCATGCAGTTTCCCTATGTTTTCTGGCATCTTTACTTGGGTCTAATCATGCACTAATGAGAGATCTACTCTTAACGTGAAATAAAATACTTGCTAATATGTTACACCGTAAAGTATAGAAACAAATGTAAATGAACAGTCTGGTTTCAGATGTGGACATTGAAACGAGACTGCCTTGCTCTCAGTTGTTGAAGCCCTAAGACTGGCAAGAGCGGATTCCAAATCTTCAATACTTATCTTGCTGGATCTGTCCACTGCTTTTGACACGGTTAACCACCAGATCCTCCTGTCAACCCTATTGGCAAAGGGCATCTCAGGAACCGCACTCCAGTGGTTTGAGTCTTACCTCTCAGATAGGTCCTTCAATGTTACCATGGAGAGGTACCTCAGGGCTCAGTTCTTGGACCACTTCTCTTCTCAGTCTACATGGCATCACTAGGCTTTGTCATTCAGAAACATAGCTTTTCATATCACTGCTATGCTGATTGTAGATCATTCTGATAAATGATATGTTCAGAAATACAATGTGATTTGTGTATTCTAATGTGTTGCACTCTAAATGTGTTGGGCTTTTCAAGAACATGCTCCCCTCATTGGGCATATATACGAGGAACACGTGAGCGCTGTGTTAATGTCGTGCTTGTGAATTGTTAATACAATTCCATGTTCACACGTGGGTGTCTGTCACCGTGTTAATTCTTGGGACATAGCCTACAACATGGTGTCAGAAGACGGCATGGACTTTTTGCCTGCGAGTGAACCATTTTTGTAGAAAACAGAGACCGCTCGTAAAAGTTTTTCTCAAGGCCGCATAATGAATGACTATGGCTCTAGTCTTTGTAGATTGTTTTCGGAGACCTGACCTGACCTGTCCCTTCTCATTTGAAGGGAATGTTGCCGACAACTGGCAAATCTTCGAGCAGGAGTATGACATTTTCATCGCGGTGGCACACCACGATAATAAGCCTGCCAAGACAAGGGCCTAAATCCTCCTCAATCTCGCAGGGCCGGAGGCCATAGAATGAGAGCGTTCG
Source organism: Sinocyclocheilus grahami (assembly GCF_001515645.1). Lineage (NCBI taxonomy): Eukaryota > Metazoa > Chordata > Actinopteri > Cypriniformes > Cyprinidae > Sinocyclocheilus > Sinocyclocheilus grahami. The sequence continues at coordinate 18,365 of NW_015508159.1, read as the reverse complement.
TTCGTCTACGCACTGTTTTAACTCCCGCTGAATCAAGAGAGGATCCCGAATGCCTGAAAGGGAAGTTTCATGAAATTTGCAACCCACAACAAAACAAAACCATGGAAAGACACAAGTTTCACTCCAGAAACCGGAAACAAGGTGAGACTATTGAGTCATTTATCAGTGATCTCAGAATTAAAGCAAAAGCATGCCATTTCGGAGAATTGACAGACGAGCTAATCTGTGACAGGATAGCATCAGCAGTGAAAGCTTAAGGAAAGCACTGTTAAGCACTGTTAAAATAATAAAACATTGGCGATGCCACTGTAATGACATTATCATTTATTTATTCATTATTAATTTGTAATTATAGGGAATTAATGATTATTAATTTATTCAGGTTTTGCTAGAACTCGGGTCTGAATGTCCCAAGTCCACCTGATCAAACCATTCCAAATTTGTTAGTTTTATAACACATACAGTGGCTACATTTTCACTACTTATACGTTTTAAACAATTTGTCTTTTAAAATAGATACAATGTTCTGTTTCTTTGTCTGTGGCACAGGAAAGTAAGGGTTTCGGTCATGCCGGAAGCAGGTGGTTAACATGGGATAGTCATGTGGCGTCATGCGGTATATCCTGTGCTTGCCTGAGGGCACCATTTAATTCTTTTCCTGTTCTGGACACAATGGTTCCATCCATTGGTGGGTCCCAAGACATGGGGGCTTCCATAGGTTGTGAATGAACTCTTTCAGTTCTTGAGACCAAGAAAGCTTTGTCGTCTCCTGATCGAATTAGTTTCGATCTCATGAGTAGATGAGTTTACCATACTGACAGGAAATCAACCGAGAATATGGGATTCATGTGCTCATGAAATAGCGAACCTTGTGAATAGTGATATCAATGTCTGTTCATATTAAGACAATCCCTACACCACAGACGCCCACTTACGTGGATGCAGTACATCCAATTTCCACCAGTACACAAGACAAAAGCCCAAAACAGAACAGAATGATTCACCCACCATAACGAATTGCAAAAACTGCCGAAACAATCACGTGGCAAAGAAAGAAAAAGCCCGGCTTTTGGACAGCTGTGCAACAACTGCAAGAAAATTAATCATTTCAAAAAATGTTGCAGATTGCGTTATCAGTTTGGACCAAAGAAAGCAAACTTCAAAAAGACGGTACATGAACTTGAAATGGACAAGCCCCCTGTATATGATTACACTTTCTATGTTGATGGCATTGAATTTGATAGGTGTGTTGACACTGTTAACTCTTTCATGGCTGAGCAGGAAGAGGGATTTGTCACTTTGCACATAAACAAAACTCCAATTAAGGTGAAAGTCGACACTGGGGCAAAGTGTAACGTAATGTCGCAAACAACATTCAAGTGAATTGCCAACAATGTACAACCAGTGGAGCAAGAAAGCATGCCTAACCTTGTGACTTATGGTGGGGGTAGAATTGAAACAAAAGGTTTAGTTACACTGCTGTGTAGTTTAAAAGGACAAAGTCACTCACTCCCATTTTCCTTGATGGATCAAGATTTCCAACCACTGTTAGGATTTCATGCATGTTTAGACATGGGGATTGTCACGATGAGCCCACATGTTCATCTGGACAGTATGGAGAGCAATACTGAACAAATCCTCAAAGAATACAAAGACTTGTTCACTGATGAACTTGGAGAACGTCCAATCACATACTCCATGACAGTAGACCCAAGCGTGCAACCTGTAGTTCGCCCTGCACATCGCATTCCACTGGCAATGTAGGACCGTGTTAAAGCAGAGCTGGACCACATGCAGAGTTTGGGTGTCATAACACCAGTCTCGGAACCAACAGACTGGATTTCGTCCATGGTCATGACACATAAAAAGGACAGACAATAAATCAGACTGTGCATAAATCCTAAAGATTTCAACACTGCCTTAAAGAGACCCCATCACCCAATGCGCAGCGTAGAGGAAGTAGCATCCCAGATGTCGGGGGCAACTGTATTTTCTGTCCTGGACGCAAATATCTCTTTCTGGCAGATATGTCTTGACCGCAAGTCCTCTATGATGACTACATTCAGCACTCCATTTGGGCGCTTTAGATTTCTTCGTATGCCTTTTGGCATAAACTCTGCAAGTGAAGTGTTCCAGCGCTCAATGGAACAGCTGTTTTCAGGAGACCCCTGTGCTATCATTGTCGACGACATCATCATCGGAAGCTGTGATGCTGCAGAACATGACGTTAATTTGAAAAAAGTGCTGAATCGAGCACTCTGGGTCAAGCTCAAACTAAACCCTGCCAAATGCAAATTCCGTCTGGACCAATTCAGCTATGTAGGCCTTCACTAACGAAGGCTTGAAGGTGGATCCTTCAAAAACAAAAGCAATCTCTGAGATGCCAGCTCCCAAGGATGTTCCAGCATTGCAGTGCTTCCTTGGAATGGCAAATTACCTGGGGAAGTTTATCCCAAATTTTAGTGATGTTGCTGCACCTCTAAGGAAGCTGACACACAAATGACCCAGGTGAAAAAGAAATATATTTAAATTGTGCTTTTTCAGACATACTTACTATATTTAAATTATACTATACAAAGTGCATATTAAATGTGTTATTTTGAAACAACTTTAAGTATATTAAGTGTATTTCAAGATATGTTTAAGTTTGATTTTAATCTATTTGTAATCTATTTAATATATTGAAATTGTGTTAAATTGGAACCACTTAAAGTATATTTAGTGCAATTTAAGTGTATTTCTTAAAATACATTTAAAATGTCCTTTTAATACTTCATGAACTACAGTTAGAGTATATTTGAAGCATCGTTTTAATGTACTTCAAGTACATTTCAATTGTATTTCAGCTCATTGGAAATGCATTAGCATTACACTACTAGTATATTATAAAGCTGCTTTTTTCAGTATATACACACACATACACACACATACACACTTTGATATCTAGAAAACTTTAATGTATTATATATTGTTTTGTACATTACAAATATTCATAAAGTACACTAAAAAAGGACAGCAGCATACATACTTTGGTGAAAAACAAAACAAACATACTATTAAATGTATTAAAAATGCACTTGAAATACAAGTATGTTTATAGTATATTTGTATTACTACAAACATACTCAAGTACATTTTAATTTAAAAAAAAGACTGAAATGCTATGGCAGAACTATCTTTTCCATTTGTAGAACATTTCAGTTATACCGGCCTTACTAAAAAGTACAGGATTTTACATCAATGAATAAATAAAAATTACAATGCAATTTTCTGAAGAAAAAA
>NW_015508159.1:12915-14739 GCF_001515645.1 Sinocyclocheilus grahami | reverse complement strand
AAGCAACAGAATAGGGAGGGATGGAGGGGGTTTTGGAGGTGGACAAGGAGATGGCGTAGGGATGGTGAGAGGCAAAAGTGCGGGATGATGGCAGGATGTGGCAAAGGGATGGTGATGGGAAAATGACGATGATGCCCTGGCAGCTTAGATGGTGTTTGGTGTACTGTTCCTTTGCTTGTCTCTGCACTCAGATTTCAGTGTATGTTCATAATCATGGTTTTTCAAAGATCATTAACCTCATTACAATGAAGCCAAATTGTTCAGGAAATCAGAAATAAATAAATACATAACTTCACTTAGCAAATAAAAGAATGTTAATGTTGTACATGTTATAATGACTAATTTTATTTTATTTATTTTTTCTGCCAATGCACGTGTCAAAAACACGACTTGCACAGACAAATAACGTTAATTAAATCTTACCTGAAGTCACAGTGAGGTTCCAGAAGCCAGACGCCATACACGCTTGCAGAAGCTGCTAAACATAAGAACATACCGCTATATTTTCTAATTAATTTCATAGTTCCCCCAAAACAATTAGAATTCTGTCACTACTCACCCTTAAGATGCTCCAAACCATCTAAGACTTTCGTTCCTCTTCAAAAGAAAAGCGGCGATATTTTAATAAAAATCTGAGAGATTTATGTAATCCCTCCGATGAAAGAAGATTCACCAAATATATTTTTATTGCACTTCAAATAAGCACGTTGGAAATACAAATGAATTATAAACATACTACTTGAATTTCAAGTATATTTTTAATACATTTAATACTACGTCTCTTTCACCTGAGGAACTATATGGGGCTGGTACCAGCAGCAATCTACAATCGTTGAAACAGACCCCCAGCCCCTGGTGACCATTTTAAAGAAACCCATTCACACAGCTCCTGCACGATTACAGAGAATTATGCTCAGGTTACAGTGCTACGACATCAATCTGGTGTACAAGAAGCGTAAGCACATATATCTTGCGGAAACCCTACAGGCTCTAAGCATTGTGATTCAACCAGGTTGGTCAAACAAAGAACATAGCTTGTGGAAGACGGAATAGTAATGAAAGGCCACAAAACAGTAATTCCTCGCTCATTACAGAGAGAATACATCGGCATAGTCCACAGTGGACATCCTGGTTTGGACGCTACCAAGCACAGAGCAAGAGGTATCATTTTCTGGCCAACAATGACGGCTGATATCACAGAGGAACTCCTCACATGCTCAGTCTGTAATAGCACAAAGCCACATCAACAGAAAGAACCACTAAAACCATACTCAGTTCCAGACTTGCCTTTGTCTACTGTGGCAACAGACATGTTCGAGTGGCGTGGCCAAAACTACCTGGTGCTTGTGGACTCATACTCAGGTTGGTATGAGATTGACCTTCTCTGTGATACAACATCCTCAGCTGTGATCAGGAAACTGAAGAGACATTTCTCTGTGCATGGCACACCTCACACACTCATTTCTGATAACACCAGACAGTACACAAGTCAACAATTCAGAGACTTTGCAAAACAGTGGGACTTCATCCATGTCACCAGTAGTCCAGAGTTCCAGCAGTCAAACAGCCTGGAAGAAAGAGCGGTCCGCAGTGCCAAACAGCTGATGGAGAAATCTCACAGAGATGGGACGGATGTATCCCCGTGACCCGACGGTAGGTTCCCCTGCACAACGCCTGTTGTCACGACAGACACGGTCAACCAGTCCCGTTAACTCTAAGCTATTGGAGCCAGCTCCAAACATGCCCAGCAAGTCACTGCACACAGGGCCGTTTCTAGCCAATTTGACACCCTAGGCGACATCCCTATTGCCCCCCCCCCCCACT
>NW_015508159.1:7052-12634 GCF_001515645.1 Sinocyclocheilus grahami | reverse complement strand
ACAATGCATTGGCGCAAAAAATGCACACCTTTTGGACAAATCTGCCACAAATATTTGGACAAATGTGCCACAAAAGTGCCACAAATACTGCCTAAACAAAATACTGATTTTGTGCACTTTATTTACTGTACCAATATTTTAAATTGGCCTTTGAACTTGAAGCGCAATAATTTGAGCTTTATTGCATGGCCAAAAAAAGTGTTACCTTGCCAAAGCACTGACAGAGCCCACTGACCTAACGGCGTTGTTGAGCGCTCCAAATGCAAACTTTGCATGCAACAATCAGGCAGCAATTGACAGCACTCTGATCTAGTGGCATACAGGCATCGTCAGATTGACAGTACTCTAGCCCAATAATGTTGGGGGATCCAGTGGGGGCGGCAGTCATATTTCAGGGTGACCATGCCACTCTTTATCACAACCCTGCTAAAAGTGCCAGTACGTGCGCTCATTGGCGCCCCTTCAGCTGGTGGCGCCCTAGGCGACTGCCTAGCTCGCCTATGCCTAGAAACAGCCCTGACTGCACAGCTCCTCCATAAGAGGATGACCCAAAAGCGATACTACAATGCCTCAAGTCGTCCACTGCAACCACTGGCAGAGGGACAGATTGTCAGAATGCAAACCCCGAAAAGATATGACCACCTTGGCACAGTAAAGGAGGTGAACAAGGAGCCTCGGTCTTACACTATCCAATGCAATGGGAGAACATACAGGAGGAACCGACGCCACATCCTTCCCGTTGCAGAGCCCGCTCCATCACGGCTTACCCCCGAGGACATTGACTCTCAAAATACCACTACATATACACAGGACTGTGCTTCCCCTGCACCACAAACACACCTCCCACAACCAGAATCCACACCTACTGACTTGCCAAAGCACAGAGTACAATCCCTTATTAAGGTCGGCAGTGCACCTTACAGAACACGTTCAGGTCATATTTGCAAGCCTAACCCAAGATATGAACAGTGAGTTCTACTAATGGTAGATTTAGTGGCACTTTGGTTCTTATTTTGAATACCTGCTAAATGTGTTTATTATGACTATTTCTATATTACTAATATAATTTTTTGTTGATGTGTTTTCTTAATGCATACTGAGACCATCTTGAGGTTTGATTTTGCAATGGTTACATTGTTATAATGAAAGTCATTCATATTCTCAGTTGTTGACCAAGTTAATGTCATGCCGCAAATCTGTTCATTGTTAAATATGTTTTCTTTCTTTCAGCTAAAGGAAGGGGATGTAGATCATTGTGATAAATGATCTGTTCAGAAATACAATGTGATTTGTGTATTCTAATGTGTTGCACTTTAAATGTGTTGGGCTCTTTAAGAACATGCTCCCCCTCATTGGGTATATATACGAGGAACACGCGAGCGCTGTGTTAATGTGTGATATGTCGTGCTTGTGACACAAGCTCTGTTAATCAAATATCACGTTCACATGTGGCTGTCTGTCACCGTGTTAATTCTTTGGACAGCCTACAACACTGATGACACTCAACTCTACCTCTCATTCCATCTTGACGATAGCTGCTCGCATCTCAGCATGTCTAACAGACATTTCTTGCTGGATGACAGACCATCACCTTCAACTCAACCTCGCCAAGACAGAACTGCTTGTGGTTCCATCAAACCCATCTTTTCAACACAATTTCACCATCCAGTTAGACACATCAACCATAACTCCTTCAAAAACTGCCAGAAACCTTGGAGTTTGTGACTGATAATCAGCTGACTTTCTCAGACCACATTGCTAAAACTGTGTCCTGCAGATTTGCTTTAAACAACATTAGGAAGATCAGGCCCTTTCTTTCAGAACATGCTTCACAACTCCTTGTTCAAGCTCTTGTGTCCAGGCTGGACTATTGCAATGCTCTCTTGGCAGGTCTTCCAGCCAGTTCTATCAAACCTTTACAATCAATCCAGAACACGGCAGCAAGATTCATTTTTAATGAGTGAAAAAGAATGCACGTCACACCTCTGTTTATTAATCTGCACTGGCTAACAATAGCTGCTCGCATAAAATTCAAGGCATTGATGTTTGCCTACAAAACCACCACTGGCTCTGCACCCCTTTACCTAAATTCATTACTTCAGACTGATGTGCCCTCTAAAAGCTTGCGTTCTGCAAGTGAATGGTGCATGATTGTTCATCCCAAAGAGGTACAAAATCACTTTCACTGACTTTTAAATTAAATGTTCCCTCCTGGTGGAATGACCTGCACAACTCAGTCCTTAGCCATCTTCAAGAATTGGCTAAAAACACATCTCTTCCATTTTTTGACCCTCTAACTCTAGCACTCTCTATTCTAATTCTATTCTTAAAAAAAAAAAAAAAAAAAAAACTTGCCCCTTATAGACTTGCACTCCATTTACTAACTGATTGTTTTCTTAAAAAAGCAAACACTAGCTCTATTCTTTTTATATTCTATCTGTTTTCTTTTTGTTTATTATACAATTGACAAAAAGCAAAAAAGGCCTTTTACACTAGATTCCTCTATTCAGTTTTTTATTTATTTATTATATAATAATACAAAAAAAACTTGCTACGTGTACTGCGTTAAGCTAACTAAGACTTGTTATAGCACTTGCATATCATTGCTCTTTTGTTGATTTTGACTGCTTCCATTGTCCTCATTTGTAAGACGCATTGGATAAAAGCATCTGCTAAATGACTAAATGTAAATGAACAAGTATTTGTAATTTTACTCTTAACTGCTATGCTGTATTGAAAAGCCAATAACAGCTTTGGTGTTTCTGGTTTTCTGTGCTGCAGGAGTGGCGTCACGCTCACGGCATGCACTGTTTGGGCATTCCTAACACAGCCCACTTCGCCAACGTCACCCAGATTGAGGACGCAGTGTCCCGTTAGTACAATAATTCATCACAGATATACAACCTGGAAATGTTGGGATGTTTTTTTTTTTTTTTTTGAATAAAATGAAAACGAAAAGACTTTCAAATCACCTGAGCCAATAGTTTATTCACAATAGAACATAGAGAACATAACAAATGTTTAAACTGAGAAATTTTACACTTTTATCCACTAAATGGGCTCTTTTCAAATTTTATGCCTGCTACAGGTCTCAAAAAAGTTGGCACGGGGGGCAAAAAAGGGCTGAAAAAGCAAGCTACTTTGAAAAAATTCAGCTGGGAGAACATCTAGCAACTAATTAAGTTAATTGACATCAGGTCTGTAACATGATTAGCTATAAAAGGGATGTCTTCGAGAGGCAGAGTCTCTCAGAAGTAAAGATGGGCAGAGGCTCTCCGATCTGTGAAAGAGTGCGTAAAAAGATTGTGGAATACTTTAAAAACAATGTTCCTCAACGTCAAATTGCAGAGGCTTAACAAATCTCATCATCTACAGTGCACTAGTTCCTTAAAAGATTCAGAGAAACTGGAGAAATCTCTGTGCGTAAGGGACAAGGCCGAAGACCTTTGTTGGATGCCCGTGGTCTTCGGACCCTCAGACGACACTGCATCACTCATCGGCATGATTCTGTCATTGACATTACTATATGGGCCCAGGAATACTTTCAGAAACCACTGTCGGTAAACACAATCCACCGTGCCATCTGCAGATGCCAAGTAAAGCTCTATCGTGCAGAAAGGAAGACATATGTGAATGTGGTCCAGAAGCACCGTCGTGTTCTGTGGGCCAAGGCTCATTTAAAATGGATTGTTTCAAAGTGGAAAAGTGTTCTATGGTCAGACGAGTCCAAGTTTGACATTCTTGTTGGAAATCATGGACGCCGTGTCCTCCGGGCTAAAGAAGGAGACCTTCCAGCGTGTTATCAGCGTTCAGTTCAAAAGCCAGCATCTCTGATGGTATGGGGGTTCCAACCCGTTCTCATCAATGTGTAAAAAAAACACGACTTTACACTTTCCAATTGTGTGCAATGCATACGCCAAATGCCAATTTTGCGTGCATATGATACGCCAATCCTTCCGATTGACTTCGGTGGGGAGCAGATGCGTCCAAATACCACGCAGCATCTTCAATGGCAATGACGTCACCAGCGAGGCTCAGTTCGCCTAGTTCACCTGATGCGCCTATACCTTCAAACCGGTAAGTGCAACAATCTGTTTTTGTAATGAGATCACTTGTTGTCAGCTGAGAATATTGTCCAGATGACCTGTAATCACTGTCATGTGAGAGAAGCCGTCATCCATTGTGGGGAATGTTTGCCCTCAGAGTGGTTTTGTGCAGAGTGTGATCAATTGGTACATAAATACCACACTTCGCACAGTAGGCACACCACCATGTATGGCTTTTATAAATACATTCCTCCAACAGAGTTTGTGTTGACTCCATGATGACAAGTACATCTTCCGTGAACAAGGTTGGGGTCTCTTTTTCAACTGATTTGTGTTTTTTTTTTTTCCACTAACAGACAACATTATTAAATTATGCATTATGATTTCTAAGTACTTGCTCACAATCCAAACATTCTTTATTGCCATCCTGATTGTCCTTTGCGCTTCCAGATTGTTTGCTGATTGTTTACAGCCTTCCCTCAAATTATATGCTCCTGTGACACTGGTGATGTTGCGATCTCTGTGGGTAGATCCATAATACTGGTTTGCACAAAAGATAAACAATATATATTTTTTATGCAATCCTACCAAACGCATTACTTTAGTTCCTTGTTATTTATTTGTCTTTCATGTGCTCTCAGGCCGTTACAATCATCATGTCCCGGTGCTAACATGCAAACATTGTAATGAGCAATGGGCACCAGAAGTCAGTGACATTGTAAGGAGTGGTTACTGGCCTGCTACCATGCAAGCACAGACACTGTTCCACCAAGATCTGTTCCATTCCTTTGAGGCTATGAAGACAACAGCTCCAGGAATGTGTTCACAGCAATGTTGGACCAGAGAACAAAGCAGTTTGGAAGAGTGAGCAAAAATGTGAAGCTGAAAGAAAAATGCATTTATTATTATTAATAGAAGTAGCTGTAAGGCTGGACATTATGGCAAAAATGATGGTCGAGTCCAAGCAGGACGTTAATTCCAATATACCCACATATGAAGTTCAAGGTCCAGAAGTTGCTGTAATATTTCAGGTTACTGAAATTAACTGAACTAAAGACCTGTAGCGAATCAGCTAATGGGGAAATATAAATAATTAATCATAACTAGTTATAATTAATTATAAATATTTAGATCCGCTGTAGATATTTACTTGACCTCTCAGGGTCAACTGTCTGTCAATTCTAAGAATGTTAATTTCCTGGTTAAGGGAAATAACTTTCTTACTGTACAATTTTACACCGAGCTTGTAGCATAAATCTGCATGATTAAGTGACTCCAGTTATGAGCAAACAATGAACAACGTCAAGTGTGATACAAGTAAGATTTTATTAACTACATAAACACTTAAACTAGTCTAACATACTACATAAACAGTTAAACTGGTCTAACATACACATATATATATACACACACACACACACACACGCATACAGTTGGTATTGGAAAGCGTTAAAGCTTAACTCCGTAAAGAGGAGAGAAAATAAGAATATGAAGTTATAGATCCATTTGCATATTCAGCAGATCTGCCGCCTGAAG
>NW_015508159.1:2952-6908 GCF_001515645.1 Sinocyclocheilus grahami | reverse complement strand
TTTCGATCATCAGAAGGCGAATTCATAGATACTAAACATGGTAGGATTACATATAGGCAGGATGACAGGAATGGGTTCCATCATAAGCATGCATAAAATAGTCTAAAAATATCAAAGACAACATACACCATGACCTGAAGGATACACTGTCCATTCAAAGAAAGTTTTTCCTATGAATTAATTAGTAGAAAAGTCAATTTCTACTGTGCCTTGTGCCTCTTGCGATGGAACATGCAGTGATTTTCCCTGCTTCGCATTCCATTAGGTCATAAATGTATCTGGTGTCAGGGTTGCCATGGTAACCAGGGCCCTGGGCCCTGTTCACAGACAACTTGGCACCCAGTATGTTTATTGGGTGAGGGGTCTGTGAACATTTGTTAATCTAATGAATAATTGATTTGTTAAATCAAATGAAAAATGGTGTGTCTGATTGGCCAGACGCTACAGACCATACTAGACCGCATTGCCATTTGCATCCTTCTTGGATTTGTAAAGGTACATTGACAAAACATAAATGGGTGATCTTGTAGGTTATTGTCCTTGAAAGCTGTAGTAGAATTTGTTTAGTTCAGACTGGCAAAGTGAGTGCAGATGCTTTTCAGAGGAGTTTTCTGCAATACGTGTACTGCAAATAAAATGTTCAGTGTGACGGTAATTCCATGACTCTTCATGTGTGAACTTACAGGCTATCCGAATGGATTCACAGGGGTCCAAGGCCCTCATCAGTCTACTTAAGAGAAGACTGCAAGACCTCAGACTCAAACAGCAGACTGTAGCATGCACGTACAGAGGCATTCTCGAACCAACTCCTAGGCTGGTGGAAGAGGAGGAAGGGGAAATGGAGGAAGAAATGGACTGGCAACATGACATCAGCTCTGAGGATGAGGATGATGATGCAGAGGTGGGGACTCAAGTCAGACTCAAGTCACAGTTGTAATTGCTTTTGCTTTGACTTGTACTTTGATGACTTGGGAAAGGTTTCTAAAGTCTTGACAAAAGAGCCTGTGTTTTTATAAATGAGTTATAACGAAAGTGATGAGATTTGTTCCAGCAGACAACTGAATTTAAATGGAATGATTGAATTTATTGAAGTTGAATCTGATTTATAGAAATATGCATTTGCTTACTTGGTTTGTCATACATGCTGTTTTACACTGCTGTAATTATCAGTAGCCATAGCCAGATTTTAGTATTGTTTCTTTTGTGCAAAAACCTTGTATATCCAGTTTTGGTAATTAGAATTTATAGTTTGCACGGTCCTCCGTTTTCTCTCACACATGGGCCCATGAGAATTATTAAATGCTTTTTTCCTAACTTCTGAAACATCTATCATAATTAGTGCTGTCAAACGATTAATCACATCCAAAATAAAAATTTTGTTTACATAATATATGTGTGTTCTGTGTATATTTATGTATATATAAATACACACACATACAGTATATATTTTTAAAATATTTACATGTGTATATACATCAATATATTTATTTATATTTTATATTCTATAAATTTATATATCTACATAACATATTTTTCTTAAATGTATACATGTATGTGTTTTTTTTATATATACATAATAAATATACACATTATGTAAACAACTTTTATTTTGGATGCGATTTAATCACGATTAATTGATTGACCGCACTAATCATAATATGTAGAATTGTACATTTGCTCTGACTCCGTATCATCAGTTTGTTTATGCACATCAATATATAAAAATTATCTGCTCTGTCATATGCATAGCATCTATTTGTTATCCGTATTTGACTACAGATGCTCTTACATTCTACTCTCTTTTGTGTTACTGGAATTGTAATTACTCATAGTTATGTATGCAACTGATAATGTCTGTAAATACTTGCTGATACCTGTGTATATATGTGTATGTAAACAGAAATACAAGTTTAATTTGTCATCAGACTATTGAGTTGACTTTGGCTCATCGCTCGTCAACCCTTAACAGAACTGGGAGCTTTCAGATTCAACCTGAACTACTAACATTCACAGTCACACCAGGTCTCCTATTAAGATAGATGTGCGAAACTTACATACTGTACACAGATACTGGCAGTGTAACATACTTCAATACTGATGATGTAGAACCATTGTAGAGGCTTGTCTAAATATATACAAACCATACAGTTAACCACGTTATACCGATGATCGGTTAGCAGGATTCGGTCAGATTACTTTGAAATGCACTGAATACAAACAACATGGCAATATTAGTAGTCAGTTACGCAATACTCCTTTTAGCAACAACCCAAGTTGGAATTTTATTTTAAGAAGCTTAGTGATCTGAAATGTAATGTAATGACCATATCCATCTTGATTATCAACTCATCCCATGGTAGGAACAAGCCAAAAATCAGATGTGGAGACTGTCACCTACAAGTTAATATTCGTGTCATCTTCAGAGATACATGTTGGAAACTTTCCAAACAGAGGGATATTGAGGCTACAACATTATATAATCCATTCAGGTGGTTTGGAGGGGCTAAAGCACTTCAAAAACACCAGCTTTGAATGTTATCATCCCTCCACATGGTTAATCGCCGATACAAATACAAGAGACGACTCCAGATCCAATCAGATTCTTGAAACCATGTAGCTTGCATGACGTACTTCCACCAAGAAGTATTTTCTTCACTTTAAATAAAAGTATAAATAAAAATAAAATAATAAATAAATGTGGAAAAAAATACATAAATAAGGAAATAAAATTATAAATAATTATTTTTGCTTTTTTTATATTTATTTATATTTGCTTTTTTTTTTTTTTACATTTTCTTGTACACTTATTTATTTCTAATTATGGCAGGATTGGCATCCCATACGCGACGGGAATTGAACTCGGGTCACCATGAGCACAGTTGTGCTGTATGTCGACGCACTAACCACGAGGCTATTATTGGCACCGACCAGAAACGATTCAGTTCACTAACAAATTGTTTTTACATTTGTTTGTGAATCAGATAATTACTGCTTCTCAGCTAACTCAGAAGTCCTCTAAGAAATCTAATCCTGTCCGGATATGTCTTCATCCAGATTTATCACTTAATTGTTTGGTGATCTGATTCTTCAACCGCTCGCTCCACTTTGATCATGGATAATAACGAAATCAATATAAGAAGATGCCGATCACGGAAACTAATAGCAGAGTTAGGTAAGAATAGTCGTATTGCAGTTTTCTCGATTGTTCACATAGCTGTAACTGATTTTAATTGGCACTTTTTTCCCCAAATCATTAATTCAGTTTTCAAAACAAAGACACATTTCTCAAAAAGTTGAACAATGATTAAGTTAAAAATTAGTTAGCAAAACTGATGACACACCAATCAGAATCTGTGCATCCTAACAGTGGAGAGAGGAGAGAGCGGAGCCAATCATGATCTACAGGGGTGTTATACTTACACATACAGTATTATTACAGTACAGTACCAGTACATTAGATCATGGAAATGTCACTATTCTATAGGGATGCACCCAAATGAAAATTCTTGGCCGAAGCCGAACAAAATGAAACACTGTGCCGAAGGCCGAATACCGAACATGGTTTTTCGGGGGGTTTTCCCGTGTATTTTGCCAATTTTTTTCACCATTGCACAAATTAAATAGCCAAAATGTGCTTTTTACTGTTCTGTCTTGCTTTTCAAAGAAAAATAAATTACAAAACAACAATTTAAAGATATTTAACACTGAACATTTTTTTTACATTCTAGCAGACCCAATTTAAGTTGGGCATGTATTTTTACTATACAATTAAAAGCAGCCTTGCTGAGCAGAAGAGCCTTCTTTTAAAACATTAGAAAATATTACAGATCCTATGTGTGAATGTTATAATACATGTATTAACAGAGCTATTGAAATTATCATTATTATTGTCTTACTTTTTATTTTATTTTACAAACAAGATCTCTGAACACACAAAACACTCACAGTGTAAATAC
>NW_015508159.1:0-2942 GCF_001515645.1 Sinocyclocheilus grahami | reverse complement strand
CCAAAATGTGCTTTTTACTGTTCTGTCTTGCTTTTCAAAGAAAAATAAATTACAAAACAACAATTTAAAGATATTTAACACTGAACATTTTTTTTACATTCTAGCAGACCCAATTTAAGTTGGGCATGTATTTTTACTATACAATTAAAAGCAGCCTTGCTGAGCAGAAGAGCCTTCTTTTAAAACATTAGAAAATATTACAGATCCTATGTGTGAATGTTATAATACATGTATTAACAGAGCTATTGAAATTATCATTATTATTGTCTTACTTTTTATTTTATTTTACAAACAAGATCTCTGAACACACAAAACACTCACAGTGTAAATACTGAAGCAGAAATGTGATCGAGTTTAGTCCTCGTCTGTCCCACAGTTTGTGAGAAATGTGATTTGTCTTTTTGAGAATGATCAGTTTGTACATTTGTATTACTCTTTCATTATGCCCCATTTTCTCATTTGCTGTCGTAATTATTAAACAGAGACTTTCATTAATCAATGAATTTTAGTACGTCGTGTGAAACATGTTTACTTGTGCAGCATGCTGTTTTTAACCAGTCTGGAGACTTTTTAAACCTGCTGTACAATAAAATCAAATAGTGAGATGGTTTTACTTCAGTAGGCATCTGTCACTGTACTCAAATATATTCAGACTCCTTCATTTTCCCAACATTTTATGTTGCAGCCTAATGCTAAACTCCTTTATTTTCATTCACATCAATCTACACTCCATACATCATAATGACAGAGAAATCAGATGTGATAACTGCAAATGTAGTGAGAGAAAGAAAGACAAAATAAACTGAAAAACAGTCTCACATTAACATAAGAATTATTAAGTTCTATTGCTTTGACTGAATTTAGTTCAGATGCACACTTTTTCTGGATCATCATCGAGATTAAAAATAATTTATTAAAATGCAGATTTCCACTGTATTTCAATGTTGAGTCCAGCTTATTAAAGGTCCTCTTCTGTGTAATTAGAGCTCAGCTGTATCAGATCCCTTCCTACAGGATTATGAAAGTACATTTAATCTTTTGGTGTATCTTCATCAATTTAACTGAGTTTGGGTGATAAGATTAACACTTTGTTTTTAAGACTCAGTTGGGACTCCTGAATAATTAAAATAGTGACTTTGGTTATAGAATGATATTTTAACCATTTTTTCATAGACAGGAATTTTACCAATTTTACAATCAATATTAGATTCATCTGATGAAAAAGTATTCACTCAGTTATAGTATTGTATAATTTATGTTACTGTCAGTGACAGAAGTTCAGCTGTAGTTTTGTTTTAAAGGGGTCATGACATGGATTTTTTATTTCAATATGTACCTTGAGGTTTACTTATAATGTTAATAATGTTATAAATTAATAAATTTATAATTTTCACTCTTATTCTGACCCTCTGTCTAAAGCGACCTGTTTTAAGGGGCGGGTCGTTTAAGGCTCGTCAGTATCCGCCCACTGTTATGATTGGCTAACATCACAGCACAGGAAACAGTATCAGGCCCCCTCGCTGTCACATGTGAGTGTTTTGCTCTGGAGGCGGGGTTTATGCAAATACGAGCCGTTTTTGGAGCTTGATTAAATAAATGCTTTGTTTAATGAGGAGGACGTTTTAAGCTATGAAACTTGCAGGTGTTTTAATGGTTCAAAGACCCCTTATATGACAAAAGATCAAGAAAATAAAAGACCTACAACATTTCACTGTTTCTCTTTTGTGAGCCACTTTGGATAAAAGTGCGTGGAGAATGAATACACATGAAATATAAATATTCAGATATATCATGCATCTCAGAGTTGCCATATAAAAGTACAATGTGTAGATCTCTCTGTAATCTAGATCAGTGGTCAACAACCTTTTTAGGCCCAAGATCTCTGACCTCGGTCTTTATGAAAGACAAGATCTACCTATTGAAGAATTGATAGAAAAAGACATCCCAGATTGTTCTTCAAATTTATTTAGTGTTAACTAGTGATGCCCCGATCATAGCTGATTCAGAATTCAGATTTTCTTTTCTTTCTTTCTTTTTTTTTTTTAACTAGCAAATTGGATTCTGATACTGATACTGATTTTTAAGCAAATGTATTTGTCGGCTATTTGCTTTATAACAAACAAACTGGTTTCAAACAAAAACATTTGAAATTAGAGGCAAGCACTGCATTTTAATCATGATCTGCACGGGCAGTTGTTTTTGATTTGATTTAGATTAATTTCAGGATTTAAAACAAAAACAGAATGGTCTGACTTTAGGTGTTATTTATTTATTTGCTACATAAAACAGCTGCACGAAACCAAAACAGCAGGTCTGACTGAGACGCACTCTGACAGCAGGTGGCGCTAATGAACAGGGTTGCCAGGTTTTCGCAATAAAACCAGTCCAATCGCTTTCGAGGAGGGTTCCCTGTAAAAATCGCATTCCGGGGGTAAAAGTAAAATTCAAGTAAAATTCACATTCCAGGCACTGAATATCACGTTATTTGGGTCGCTTCAACCCGCGGACATGAACAACAACCCGCGGCAACTGTGTTAAGTAGCTCAATTCTGTGGGAAAACCGCGGACTTGGCAACACTGCTTATGAACCGACGGGTTGGCGATCACTGATCTAGATAGTTATAATAGCTTTGCTGATGATTGATGACCCCAAACATAAAACCCAGGACAGAGCGGCTGAGTGAATGTGGTCTGGACTGTGTGGATGAGGTTCATTGTGTCAGAGACGCTGTAGAAGCACAGAGTTCCTGCACTGTGATCCACATACACTCCTATTCTCCTGCAGCTGGAGGAAACAGGGAGTTCAGTCTGACTCTTATTGTGCAGGAATGAGAAACTGGAGAGAGAGCAGCACAAACTCCAGGACTGATCATTATATCCAAACACACACTCGTAAACAGATCCCTTCCTGCTGATGCTCTTATATGACACTGATATATTCA
>NW_015508158.1:22014-22532 GCF_001515645.1 Sinocyclocheilus grahami | reverse complement strand
TTCATTCAAAACAACTTTATATATTTGCCACTTTATTTTTATGGTGACATAAAAACACAACTCACTTTACAATATGCTGGCACTAATATGCATTAATTCATGCTTAATTGATGCACAGATAGATAAAGTAATGAATAAATTGTTATTAGTTAAATGTGTCATAATGTATTAATTCCCTAATAACATATTATATTAACTAATAGTGTAAATTCATATGTTAATTACCACAAGCCATGCATTTCAACATGATTAGGTGCCATTTCAACTTCCCGTTGTCTGCTTTAATTAATCATTAGCTAATGATTTGTAAAGATATCATTATGTTATTACTTTAACGTTACTTGTTGAGGCACACGACTAACTAACTCATTGAAAAAAATCCATAACCACAATAACATATTAACAATTAGTTAATAGTTCTTTGCCTCAACAAGTAAAGTCATAACATAATGATTCCTTTGCAAATCATGATTTGATGATTAATTAAAGCAGACAACTGGAAGTTGAAGTACACTGTG
>NW_015508158.1:19782-20539 GCF_001515645.1 Sinocyclocheilus grahami | reverse complement strand
TTTTATATTCTAAAACAATTCTATTATTCTATGAAATTATATTGCATATAACTCTTTATTATTAAAAAAACGTTTTATTATTATTATTATTATTATTGTTATAGGACCTCTGAATAAAAGTTAGGTGTTTTCCTCCTCGAGCTCCATATTCTCCTATATCGTATTATATTAGCCATAAAAGCTACAAAAAATAGACCAATTAAAATAAGAACAATTAACAATAAATGAAAAATAAATAATTTTAGATTCCATTGCTGTAAAAATACATGTAATTAATTCACGCAAATGAATAATGTCATATATTCATTCTGTCTTATTGTAAGCATGACATATTTAGGATGGACTTTTATTTGAAAGTGTCGTCAGTTGTCAGTTCAACTCGGTTCACACAGCAGCGTTTAAAAAACTAGCGTCCCTCAAACACACCGACTCAAGCACCGCTGAGGCGCGTCAAAGCGTTTGGGTTCTTCTCCTGAAATCCCATTTGTGGAGTATAACGGCCAATCTGTCGTCCTTCACACATTCGATCAATGGCTTTCATCATGATGAAAAAGAAGAGGTTCAAGTTTAAAGTTGATGTGGAGCTGGAGGAGCTGTCATCTGTCCCTTTCGTGAATGGAGTTCTGTTCTGCAAGGTTCGACTGACGGACGGAGGCTTTTCAGATGAGTCTTCGAGGTGAGACCAACTCAATTTATCCTGCTGTATATTATTTTATTCAAGTGATAGGTAGGTGTGTGTGTGTGTGTGTGTGTGTGT
>NW_015508158.1:17812-18127 GCF_001515645.1 Sinocyclocheilus grahami | reverse complement strand
AAGTAATGCATTACAATATTGCGTTACCCCCTAAAAAAGTAACTAGTATGTTATTTAGTTACTTTTTATGGAAAGTAATGCATTGTTACTTTTGAGTTACTTTTTAAGAGTTACTTGTTTGTTTTTAATATAAAAAAAGTAGTTATTTTACAAATGTAAAAGCCCTTTCACAATAAAAGTGAAATAAATATGCCTCAGGCTGAAGGAAATGTAAATTCATGCCTGATCAGTAGGGAGCGCAGCTCAAACAAATTGCATAAAGGATATGAATATTCAGCAATAACAAAAATGAAACACAAATGTGTCATTTTTGCT
>NW_015508158.1:16908-17558 GCF_001515645.1 Sinocyclocheilus grahami | reverse complement strand
ATTACGTAACTCGTGTTACTTGTAATGCGTTACCCCCAACACTGAACATCCGTATTGTTAAATAGGGCTCTAAGCAGTTTGTTTCTGTACAAATGTAGTTGGATTGGGTGAGATTTTAGTTTTTTCTTTTTTCTTTTATGAAGGAGCTCAAAGGTGGGAAGACATTTGCAAAGGTAAGCTCAGTTTATCTGTGGATTATGAAGACTTTTTCTATCAGATCACTGGCACTGATACGGTGTGTGTGTCACACAGCTTGGGTTTGCTGATTTAAACTTGGCGGAGTTTGCCGGTTCAGGAAGCACCACACGGCGCTGCCTATTGGAGGGATACAACACCAAAAACACACGTCAGGACAACTCTATACTGAAGGTACACAGACACACACACACACACACATACATAGCAGAAAACTTTATAATGACGATGCACAGTTGTCCCCTTTGTCTTGAGACTGCATGTCCTATGAATTTAATTTTTTAGTTTATTTTTATCATAAACATGTGGTTGCTAAGGGACGGGTGAGGGGCGTGTCCCCTCAGATCTGTGTTACTTCATGTTACTCCGCTTCATGTGGGTTATGTGTGGCATGCTTCGGCCTGTGTTGCGCTGTGTTTTCCAATCCACAACCCCCACCTACGCCTAGAGCTGTT
>NW_015508158.1:14829-15516 GCF_001515645.1 Sinocyclocheilus grahami | reverse complement strand
AAAAAAAGAAGTAAACAACAAATAAAAAATTAGTCCTGCTTTATGAGACACTTGAAATAATAACTTTAAACAAAATAATGTGTATATGTCATAAAATTGTAGAAAACAGTGTCAACCTTATACAATATATTTATGTTAATTGATTAATTTATGTGTATATTGTGCATTTATGGGCTGTTATTACAGTAGCCTCAAATCTTACAGTGGCTCAGTCAATCAAATTTTTAAAGCCTTGATTATATCCTTCAGCAAAATACAATTTACCACACAATTCTCCAGTATCTGATGTATTTCATGTTTTTAGGGGTATTAATTAAATATCCAGTCTGCTATATCTCATACTGTATGTTTATGTAACCACTCACCACCTCTCTCTCTTTCTCTAGGTGATAATCAGTATGCAGCTAATGTCAGGTGATCCTTGCTTTAAAAAGTAAGTTGTCCCTTAATTTTTAATAGATTTGGAAAAGTTTGAATTTCATATTCAAATCTAAAATCTGCATCCTTCTGAAAAGACCAGCATATGTTTTGGATGCTGGTCTTCAGCATGGGCCTAGTTTATTTAAGTTTAACAAGTGATACAGAAAGACCACGCTGGTTGAGCTGGCTCAACCTTGAGTAACCCAGCAGCTCAGAATGACCTTGTAACTGTGCGACAATAGCACATGCAGCTGCCGTGATGCCTTT
>NW_015508158.1:12873-13548 GCF_001515645.1 Sinocyclocheilus grahami | reverse complement strand
AAATATTTAAATACATTTCTTTAAATATAGTTTTGTAAAAAATATTTAAGTTACTGTTTAAGTTAAGAATAGTATATTATGTGATTTTTGTATATGCAACAATGTCTTATTTTGATGATTTTTTATGTTTTTGTATGTTTATATGTTTTTAATGGAGATATTTTTGACTCTTCCAGGCCTCCATCCACTGCAATGACCATTGGTTTTCCAGGAGAAGTAGAGACATGTCTACATGAGGACAGAAGAGGAGAGACACAGAGTGCAGCTAAAATCTGTACAGGTACCTCCACAGTCCTCACACAAAATTACTGCCTGTATACCGGCCAAGTTTGGAATAATGTGCTTTTTTTGTTTTTGAAAGAAGTCTCTAATGCTCACGAAAGCTGCTATTTGATCATGAAAATACAGTGAAAACAGTAATATTGTGAAATATTATGACAATTTGAATATTTTAAAATGTTATTTATTTATTTAAGTAACATTTTGTAATTTATTTATTTAAAAAAATTGAATAATTATTCCAAACTTTTGACTACGGTAGTATATTTAATTTTCTTAAAAACCTAGTAAAGTCTTAATTTGCATTTCAACAATTCCAAAATTAACAATGATGGTAACTGTCACGAATTCGGTCCATGGACTTCCGTTTATCCACCACCAGAGGTCACCCTTTCC
>NW_015508158.1:10556-11450 GCF_001515645.1 Sinocyclocheilus grahami | reverse complement strand
TCAAGAAACATTTCGTATTATCAATGTTGAAAACAGTTGTGCTGCGTAACAAAATATAATAGTATAAATGTCGTTAGTGTCGTTTTTGATTCATTTAATGTGTCCTGACAAAACATTTTACTGTATGCAGCAGCAAAACAGCATGTTTATTTCTAAGGGTCAAAGAGAGGATGAAAAATTATCATGGAAAAAAAAAATACAATAGCTTGTAGTACAAACAAATTGACTAACATTATAAGTGGACTTTAGGGAAAAAAATGAAAAATGAAATGCTATTGTTTCCTTTAAAAATCTACCAGGACTATATTTTGACTTGCCAAAGACAAGGTACACACGCACACATATTATGACATCTGCTTCTACAAGTGTATTTTGAATAGCAACCTCCCTGAAGACAAGTTTAAATTTAAACATCTCTATCTCCATAACACCAGGCTGTGGTCAACAGCCAACAGATGCACACGCATGGAAACATTTCGTATATGACCAGCTCACACAGACTTTCACATCACAGCACACTGTATTCCACTGTCCCATAGTTGGCGCTCAATGCATTCACAAGACGCAAACTCTGGATAAGGAAATTCTGAGTTGTGTTTTACCACAGATGCTCAGTTGCACTTTAATATGCACCACATCGTGGCTTTGTAAGATGAATGTTTACTATGGTTACTACTGTCTCAAACAAACCGATGGTTAAATTTCCCCTCTTCTCTCTCTCTCTGACTCATGGATAGACCTCAGAGACAGCAACTTTAAACTTAGTTGCCACAACATCTTTTCAAACATCTTGTTAGTTCATGTTTGCTAACGGTTTTACTTTTTAATGTTAAAAATGAGACCTTATTGTCAAGGCAAGTCACCTTTATTTATATAGCGCTTTTAACAATACAG
>NW_015508158.1:5848-6277 GCF_001515645.1 Sinocyclocheilus grahami | reverse complement strand
AATAATAATAATACTCAAGTATAATAATTTACTCATGATTTCAAGTGGTCAACTTAATCATATTTCTGTCTTTTTGTGAGACCATCCATAATGGTCAAATTAAAATGTTACAGATGTTTTGATTTAAAAGAAAACTGTATAAGTATGACAGATGACAGCTAAGATGGTCTGTACTGTAGGTGGCTGTTGGTTCAACACCCAGTCAAAGTGACCCACAAATGAGTCCGTTTCTAACATCCCAGTTTAGTGCTGTCAGCATTTTGTCATCATAAACAAGACTCAACCACAAGTTGCACAGGGATGGACGCTGCAAATAGTGGACTGTTTGTTAAAATGGCATAATCCAAATTCATTTTACAGGCATTCCTTTTCAGCTAAGGAGAGACGTAGAAGACCTATTTAGGATCTATTTAATGTTGTGTTTTTTTT
>NW_015508158.1:0-2658 GCF_001515645.1 Sinocyclocheilus grahami | reverse complement strand
ATTGGTTGTTATTTTTCCTGTTAAGCTTAAATAGTTTTTAAATAATTGTCTTTTGTTTTAAATGTAGTATTACGTGAGCTGAACTAGGCCGTGTTAGTCAATGGAGGCTAATTGTGCTAACTAGCTTTAGTTCAAAATATGCCTAACGTTATATGAATAGTTAGTTAACGTTACCTCAGAAATTATATTTGTGTCATTATGAACTCACCCACTCGTTGGTCCAAACCAGTAAGATTTATTAGCACACGCAAAGTGTTTTTTTATACTATAGACAGAATGACCGTACATTCAGTGTATTTTGTCGTTCAAAAGCTGGAGAAATGTGACCCTGGACCACAAAACCCGTCATAAGGGTCTCTTTTTTTTAATTTTTTTATTGAGATTTATACATCATCTGAAAGCTGATCAATAAGCTTTCCGTTGATGTGTGGTTTGTTAGGTTAGGACAACATTTGGGGAGATGAACTATTTGAAAATCTGGAATCCGAGCGTGCAAAAAAAATAAAAAATTCTAAATATTGAGAAAATCACCTTTAAAGTTGTCCAAATGAAGTTCTTAGCTATGCATATTTACTAATCAAAAATTAAGTTTTGATATTTACGGTAAGAAAAAATATTTAAAAAAATTTTAATGGAGCATTATCTTTACTTGATATCCTGATGATTTTTGGCATAAAAGAAAAATCTATAATTTTACCCATACAATGTATTGTTGGCTATTGCTACAAATATACCCATGCAACTTACATTTACATTTAGCAGACGCTTTTATCCAAAGCGACTTACAAATGAACGTAGCACGGGTTTTTTTTTGTGACTTATGAGACCAAAACACCAGGTCCCAGTGTTTATTAGCAAGACTCTCACTATCCAACGATATCATTTTGTCATTATAGTTGTGGTGTGAACTTCCCTATTCTCATAGAATTACAACGACTAAATTAAAGTTATCGTCTTTTGTATGAAGGTCCCTTTATTACTACGGAAAATATAGTATCTTTCTATTATTACTGTTGCAAAATAATTTAACAAAATGCAAAAGATTGTGAACTCTTTTCCCACTATTTATAATTTTAAAGTATTAGCTTTAAGTAGCGTATTAACAGTAAGATGTAGAATCTAGGTTTGAAAGAAGGTTAGCTTGGGATTGAGTTGTATTTTTCCTCTAATCATCTGACTTCCTTCTCAGGTCACCCATATGGAGCCATGGGAAAAAGGCAGCAGGAAGACCGCGGGGCAGACGGGAATGTGCGGAGGGGTAAGTAGAAGTACGTGCCTTGAGACCTCCTCGACTTCATCCTCCCATCCTCTTTGTCATTTTGATTAAATCAAGGGAGAGGTTCACTTGAGCAGGAAATAAATCTAGCTGTAGGATTCATGATGTTTGTCTTGCAGGTTCGAGGAGTCGGTACGGGTGGGATTGTGTCCACTGCATTTTGCTTGCTGTATAAGCTATTTACACTGAAACTGACCCGCAAACAAGTGATGGGTCTCATCACTCACACAGATTCGCCCTATATCAGGTCACTGGGCTTCATGTACATCAGGTATGACTCAGAACACATAATATTACCTAAATTGTTTGTTTTTTGGGGGGTTTTTTAGTAACCGTTTCAGAAGTCATTTCATGTTTTGTTTTTTAACACTGCCATAGAGGTTCATGTGGGTGAACTACTTTGAATAATCAAATTCTAGTGTTGAATTTAGCAAAGGAATATGAATACGTTGAGCAGATGTACCCAAATTGCTGTATATGTGATGGTAATTTCATAAGTATTTAGGTCAAGCTACATTGTTTGTTTGGATGATGCATATTTTCTGGCTTCGATGAATACACATTTATAATGTCAAATCTGTGTATTGTAGGTATACTCAACCTCCTTCTGACTTGGTTGACTGGTATGATGAGTTCCTTGACGACGAGGAGGTATGTCACCACGGGTAATGCCTTCATCTCTCTCTTATTTCTGATGTACCCAATTGTAACCAGTAAGCTTTAGGCCAAATGCTGATTGTGATGCACATTGCTGTCCTTCAACCTTTGACCTCATTTGGCTTAATGTTGCTCTTGAGATACACCGTTACAACTGTGTGTGTGGTGGCAAGTTTACCCAAGACTTTATCTCACTGGGTATGCCATGTCTGTTCTGAGATCAGCACAAACTCTTAGCAAATGATCCTTTGAGCTAGATGTGAAGTTACATAGTTATTCCTCTGTGGTTAAATGTGTTAAATTGCATGCAATATTCTCTTAGCCCAGATAAGTGTGTATATGGCAGCATGCCTCTGTGATTCATAGAGACATTTATGTTTGACCGTAAATATCAGATATCCATTACTGGGTGCTGGCTCATCTCTTGTGCTCCTGCATGCCCACTCTCACCGGTAAACAAGTTGGTAATATATTATCCATTTTTTTAAAAAAGTCCAGAGAAGGAGATCTAATTTGCTTTGAGCAGAAATTGCTGCCAGGCATGGTGGTGGTTATGTGTGTCTCTGGCTGACTGCCCTGTTCTCTCTCCCAGATGGCCCTTGTGATGCGGGTGGATTGGATATAGGGTGTGCTCCACACTCTTGGCTGGCGTTCGTGAGTGCAGTTAGACAAGCTCACCCACCCACTCCACCCCTTCACACGCACCGGTACAGCATATATATGTC
>NW_015508157.1:27444-28699 GCF_001515645.1 Sinocyclocheilus grahami | reverse complement strand
CCAATCAAATGCTCTCTAGAAGCCGAAGCGCCCGCCCCCTACACTGTAAATAGACGCTGAAGCTGAGATCGGTCACTTGTTCACAGTGTAATATTTCCTGTACAGTGAATGGCTCGTAGTGCACAATGTAGGCGATAGGGAACGATTCAGACAGTGTAAATATGCTTTCGATTGGGGCAAATGAGGTCTGGTTTCACATTGTTTCACGCGAACCGTGGCAGCGCTCAGTCTGACTTTGGCTCTGGTCCAGAGATGTGATCGCACAGAGCGAATCATATGCACTAGTCGGCATATATTAAAAACTACACAGCCTCAGCATTATTATGATCACTATTTTGTTTTACAAGTTTCATACTGAATCTAGGGGGTAATCTATTAGACTTTAGCTGTCAAATGCGGCTTTACGGCTCTGGCCCGAGCAGATATAAACAAAACACTATTGGCTATTTTAAAAAGGGGGCGGGGCTGCTCGATATGTCCCGCCCTGTCTTCCTGTTTCAGTTGAAATTACGTCACCACATAGAATAATGCTGCGTGTTCAAAGTCACTTCAGGGGACCTTTAAGACTTCTCTCTATTCCTTAGTAAAAGTTTGTCTCGGCAGCTTTGTGAATAGGTTTTAAGAGAAAACTCTTAGCTAAAAACTTTTACCTCTATTTAGGAGAACTCTTAGTGGTAAGATAAACTGTTTTGTGAATACGGGCCCTGGACTCTGGGCCGGTCATTTCATTATTTCAGTGCTCTTAGCTTTAAGGAACTGCTTTACCTGTTTCGCAGTGTGACAGGAACATTGTCTAGCATGAAAATTGCAGGCTGATTGGGAGATGCTCGCAGTGAAGGAACCGCATGTTACTGAAGGAGGTTCTGATAAACACTTGCATTCACCTGCCATGTACCTGTATAAGAGTCCCAACTCCTGCTGCAGAAATCATCCCCCAAAACATGACACTTCCTCCTCCACCTTCTGACTTCTTTACGCACTTGAGCTTCAGTTATTCCATAAATTCAACTAAATATTCATCACTAAAGTGAACTTCAGTTCTCCTCTCTCCACACAACATGCTCCTCAGCAAAGGTTAGTCTTGCCCAGGGGTCCTCAACTCTTTCCAGGGTTGGAATCAAACTCTTTCCAACCCTAATCAAACACACCTGAACAAGCTAATCAAGGTCAGCATTACTACTAAGTTGCAGGTAGATGTGTTTAATCCAGATTGGAGCTAAACTCTGCAGGAAAGTGGATCTCGAGGTCCAGAGTT
>NW_015508157.1:25504-26436 GCF_001515645.1 Sinocyclocheilus grahami | reverse complement strand
CTAAATGAATGATCCGAAAACGCGAATGTCTGCGATGGATTATGCTTGTGTATTTTGACCAACCTGAGCTACCGTTTGCACGCCAATGTTCCAAATGCTGCACCTTTATATATGAAAGGCATCCAACGTAAAAAAAGAAAGAAAGAAAGTAATTGCAGAAACTTTACATCAGCGTCAGGTAAGATACTTGTGGGGTGGTATATGTATAGCCATTTCTTTAAACTCATGTGGAGTTTATTTCAGGTTTTTGTTTAAAAAAATTAATCAATCGATTGAATAGTAAATTAAAACGCGTATACGTCATACACGATGCAACCACAGCATATGAACCGACAATATCGGTACATAATCAGACGTCTGACAAGAATTGTAACTCAACCGTTGCCTAAAACAACCTAATCCCATCCACAAGGTTTACAGAATTTATTTCTTTGCTCATTGTCATTTTTGAAATAAGCGACTGCTAAATGAATAAATGAATAAATGTAAATGTACAGCTAAAGGCTAAACATGACCTGCAGGTTACTTCATAATATGTCGTTTTTTTCTTTGCTCCAGGTTTGTGGAGCCTCATAATGGGCTGTAATAATATGGACTTTAATATCAATTTCACATATAATGTATAACAGATTTGTTTCTTTTGAAATAACACATTTGGATGTACCACACAAACTGCATATTAACAAAACAAAGGTTTTCCCCAGTCCACCTAGAGCATTTTTTTTTTTAATCTGTAAAAATTCAGAAATCTTCATTTCCGTTAGGCATCCTGTTAAATCTGGGAACAGCTTGAAACATTGTTGAGATTTCTTCTGAACTCTAAAGGAGACATGTGAGATTATGAGGTCTTCATATCAAGAGTCAACAATCAAAATCACGCTGGGCGCATAATTACTTGTGGATTATTGTGATGTTTTTATCAGCTGTTTGGA
>NW_015508157.1:23204-23495 GCF_001515645.1 Sinocyclocheilus grahami | reverse complement strand
ATATATATATATATATATATATTCATTTTTGATATTTTGAAATGTACATTTTAATGCAAAAATGTGTTAAATGTGACATTAATTATCTTTATCATTTAAGAAAGACATGCTTTTGAAAACAAAAAGCCTCATCTGCTCACCAAGGCTGCATTCATTTGATCGAAAATACAGTAAAAACAGGAATAGTGTGACATATTATTGCAATTCACAACTGTGGGTTACACTTTATTTGAAGGTGTCCTTGTTAAATTATACATTTAAGTACTGAGTAATATTAATTAACTACATGTA
>NW_015508157.1:20727-22076 GCF_001515645.1 Sinocyclocheilus grahami | reverse complement strand
TTTTTCTATTTGAATGTTTTGTGAAGTGTAATTTATTCCTGTGATGCAAAGATTAATTTTCAGCATCATTACTAGCCTCTATTTCTTATTATCAATGTTGAAAGCAGTTGTGCTGCTTAATATTTTTTAGAAACCTTTAAAAAAAAATGATTGGAAAAGAACGGAATTTATTGGAAATGATAAATGTCTTTATTGTCATTTTGATCAATAATAAATGCATCCTTGCTGAATACAAATAATTTCTTTAAAAAAAAAAAAAAACTACTGAACTTACCCAAACTTTTTTTATTGTATATATTATCACATTTTAATTAAACACACATTCATATTTAAAAGATATTCCCACATTTTTTCCAGATTTACTGCAGTTTAACTACTTCAAAATATTAGTAAATTGTAGTAAAACAATCTAGAGCTTCACAGTAGCTTCCTAATGTTTTCTCCAACAAAAGAAGTGGCCTTCAGATAAATAAAATTTTGAAGGTGAAAAACTTTTTAGACAGTGATATAAACCTTGATCGTGGGGAGCCTGAAAAATAAATAAATAAATAAATAAACAGGACAAGAACTTTTCCACTCTGTCACGGCCTCTGTTTATCTCTCTCAGAGTCATTTTTTACATCGACCCTAAGAAAAAAAAAGAGGGGGCCCACAACCGGCAAATTGAAAATCCATTTGTTGAACAAGTACCTCTCACTTACAAAAAAAGAGCAAGGGATGTGTTTGGAGGAATAATATGACGTGTGCTAATAGCGCGGCTTCTACAGTGCCATCTGTCTGAGGGAAAGGTCAGGAGAAGATGGCAGGCGCGTGGCAGGTGATGGAGAGAGCGAGAGAGGACGAGAAAATGGGGAGGAGGGGGAGAAAAACGAGTCAAACGTACAGCGACAGGCGAGGAGCGGCGTCATATGAATGTCATAATTGAGCGGTACTAAATCGAGAGGCCCACTTTCAATGTGTCAATAAACAAGTTCAAGGTGACACGGCGGATCAATACAGCGCGACAAGAACCATCCGACAAATTTACTGCGGTGTAATTGGGTGCAAAATGACTCAACTCAACCTTCACGCCGCAGAAAAAAAAAAATACAATTCTCAGCGCCCACCGTCGCCCTCCGGCAACAGTTTGTACATGTCACATATGCCTTCAGGTGGCATTGGCAGACAATAATGGATTTTGTTTTGGTGTTTTTGTTGTGTGTGTGTGGATGTGTGTGTGTTTGTTTGTAAAAGACAATATAAAAAAGGTAGAAAGAGCAAGAGCAAGAGAGAGAGAGAGATAGAGAGAGAGAGAGAGAGAGTGTGTGTGTGTGTGTGTGTGTGAGAGTGTGTGTGTGTGTGTGTGTGTG
>NW_015508157.1:20359-20715 GCF_001515645.1 Sinocyclocheilus grahami | reverse complement strand
AATTAAGTTTTTTGAAATTCTAAAAATGCAGAAAGTCTCCTGTGAGGGGTAGGTTTAGGGGTAGGGTTGGTGTAGGGCAATAGAATATACGGTCTGTACAGTATAAAAACCATTACACCTATGGAGAGTCCCTACAAGGATAGCTGACCAGACAGCAACCAGTGTGTGTGTGTGTGTGAGAGTGTGTGCTTGAGAGTGTGTGTTTGAAAGTGTGTGTGAGAGAGAGTGAGTGTGTGTGTGTGCTTGAGAGTGTGTGTTTGTGTGTGTGTGTGTGTGTGTGTTTGAAAGTGTGTGTGTGTGTGTATGTGAGAGAGAGAGAGTGAGAGAGTGTGTGCGTGCGTGCTTGTGTGTGTGTG
>NW_015508157.1:18413-19945 GCF_001515645.1 Sinocyclocheilus grahami | reverse complement strand
GTGTGTGTGTGTGTGTGTGTGTGTGTGTGTGTGTGTGAAAAGAAGGAGCTGAACATTACAGGAATAGTTCACCAAAAATTTTATTTCTATCATTATTTATCCGCGTGTCAATACTAACTAAAACAAATGATATTCTGTAAAACAAAGAAATAAAAAAAAGGTTAATGGAGTTTTGAATTGACCATATCTATCATAATAGAAACAAACTAAAATGTATGTTTTTTTGTTTGTTTGTTTTTAAAGAAGATCCTTTAAACATCCTCATTTTGTGTTCCACAAATAAAATAAAATAAAATAAAATAACAGCATATGGGTTTGGAATGACATGAGAGTGAGTAAATGTAATTTATGGTGACTTATGGTGGTTTTCCCTGTTTTGTTGTTTTGTTGCTGTTTTGTTTTTTAAATACATTTTAAAGAGTGTCTTAAACATTCTCATTTTATTTTCCAAAAAAACAATTAAAAGAAATAAAATATAAAATGCAATACAATAATTTATTTATTAACAATTTATTGTCAATAAAATAAACAAACAAAATCTAAAATAAAATAATAACAATTAAACAACAAATTTAAAAATATAGATTATGAAATAAAAAATAAAATAAAAAATGTTACATTTTAAAAGTATTTTTAAAGATATTTTAAAGAGCTCCTTAAACATTCTCGTTTTGATTAATAAATAAAATAAAATAAAATATGATAAAATTAAATAAAATTAAAAAAAATAAAAATAAAAATAAAAATAAAATAAAATAAAATAGAATTATTGTATGGGTTTGGAATGACATGAGATTTAGTAAATTTCATTTTTAGGTGAGCTAGTGTGCTATGCCTTTAAACTGAGCTAACACACACACACATATAATGTTCTTTCTTTTTTCTTCAGAACTGCACAAACCAAGTGTTGTGTTAAGGAACAATACGGAAGATACAGGAAAAGGAATAGATAAGATATGGAAGACATAGGATTCTCTCACACAAAAAGTAATTGCAAAATTAAAAGACTATATCAAAACACATCCATATTGGTATTGACGAAAAGCTGCCATCTTGTATGAGGTAATCATAACTTCTCATTCACAGCGCTGCTATCACCTGGAGCAGGTATATTGTTGGGCCGCTAACGAGATGACTGTAATTGATTTTTGGGGAATAGAGTCATTAACCTCAAATGTCAGCACCTCCTCCTGAAGAGCTGAGATATTGATCCGCTGATGCAGGTTTAATAGAGGCTGATGTTTAAACAGAGATATAAACATGACTTTGACTCGCCAATGAATAGATCAGCTGCTTGTATTGTATCCCAGAACTTTAGTGAGAAAAAATGACATTGAAATCAGGGATGAAAAACCTCACTCGGTCTAAAACTTCTCTCGCTTTTCTTTTTTCTCTTTTTAATGGAAGTTATAAAGTCTTTTTGGAGCATTTACTTGCTCATTCTTGATGGTTATTAAAGGAATATTTAGAGTTCAATACCCAATCGACAGCATTTGTGGAAATTTGATTACCTTTTTTGGGGGGGGGGGGGG
>NW_015508157.1:17184-18005 GCF_001515645.1 Sinocyclocheilus grahami | reverse complement strand
ATTTTTTTAGTCAATGTTTATTTTATTTCAAGTAATGAATATGTGATGGTTTTACTTTTAATTAAGGATAA
The DNA here is from genome assembly GCF_001515645.1 of Sinocyclocheilus grahami. Taxonomy (NCBI): domain Eukaryota; kingdom Metazoa; phylum Chordata; class Actinopteri; order Cypriniformes; family Cyprinidae; genus Sinocyclocheilus; species Sinocyclocheilus grahami. The sequence continues at coordinate 17,934 of NW_015508157.1, read as the reverse complement.
TAACCCTGGTTATCATGGCAACAAAATGGGCTGTACTGTAACTGTAGATAAGCATACTTCATCTAAAAATAATTATGTTATTTTTCTGTCATTTTAACCCCATATTACACAATTTTTTCCATAAACCACAAAATGAGATATTTTGAAGAATGTTAATGCTGCTCTTTCCATAGTTTTCCATGGACTTTCCAATTGACTACAGATTTGATATACACACTACAGATTTAAGAATAATGGCTTTTCGAATTTCAATCTTTTTTTCTTACAGAAACCTATTAAATGGCTTCAGAAGACGTGTAATATTGCATGTAATGTATATGAGTCATGGACTACTTTTATGGTGCTTCTATGTAATTTTTTTTTGCAGCTCAACAACCTCAATTGCCTTCGTTGCATGTGTTCAACAGAAGAAAGAAAGTCATATAGATGTGGAACGGCATGAGGGTGATTAAATGATGACAGAATTATCATTTTGGGATGAACTATCCCTTTAACTGAAACGTTATATCCTTGTTTGCTTATGGAGCATATTGGCTAATCTGTGACATTTGCAATTTTCCATATCAAATGATCAAAACAAACTGTATGGAAGTATACTTTGTCAGAAGTTGGACTAAAGCCACGGATCTCATCAGCAGCTACGCTAATATTCGCTACATGTAAACATCCTCTGCCAATGTGGGGTGAGGATATGAACTCTCAGCGTTTGATGGATTAGTGACATTTCCAAAGTAAAGCACATCTGAGGCT
>NW_015508157.1:15267-15898 GCF_001515645.1 Sinocyclocheilus grahami | reverse complement strand
ATATAAAAATTAATTTCAAAAAAGATTATGACAAATACTTAGTTTTCTTTTCAATTTTATCCTTTTAACTAGGCATTTTCTTCAAAGTCAAAGCGTCAATCGAAATCAGCACATCAAATAGAAAAAAAAGTCAAGATTTTGTCTGGGCCTAGTAAGAAACAGAAACCTTAAATTTTTTTGCCGCTCTGGATATAGCCGAAGACCTAGTGTCGATCGGGAAATAGAAGAGGAAATAGAAAACTATTGACAGGTTTCCTACAGTTGTGTTAACACTTGGGAACTGTATGCAATATTTATGGCGGTTTGTTTTGGGGCCTCCAATGATGGCTTTGGTTACGATGGCAGGTACTGTTGGGGGGTTGGATGAACCCTGCTGAGGGCAAGCATTGTAAATGTATAACATCTTGGAATGCACAGACCATATCTCTCCCCCCTCCCCAAGCAACTCCCCCATACACCCTCCCTTCTGCCCCCAACCCCCCTCTCCTCCAAAACTACTGGTGTGTGAAATATGAAAGAGACATGTTGTCTTTCAATTTGTCCAATATACCTCACAGGTGGGCTCCAGGTACGCGGCCCCTCAGTGGCTGAAAAATGACTGGTGAAGTGCGAGGTGACTTTGATGAACCTC
>NW_015508157.1:7464-11260 GCF_001515645.1 Sinocyclocheilus grahami | reverse complement strand
ATTTAAGGGGGTCTGAATACTTTCCGTACCCACTGTAAATGTACACTAACACTAAAGTAAACAACATCCATATACAGGGAAATGAGTGTTTCCCTTTCATCTTTTTTTCTTATTGCTAGTCATGTGCGATCTGGCGCAGCTGAGAGCATCCTTTACGATCGTATTGCTCTCTGTACGACTAAACTAAAGGAGTTTCTCCATTAATACCCAAGACCATCTCGAAAAGAAGCCGGTGCATTACACAAATGAAAAAAGCGACAGTAACCAAGGGAAGAGGGAGAGAGGGAGGGAGGGGGGGTGTACTGGATATTATTTAAGTGTTCTTGTAAGCCATCTAACATATTAATGTTGCAAAGCTACTTATGAATATTTAAGAACATAAAAGCGAGATAGACTTGTGCAACCCAGATGACCACAACTCTACGGGGAGAACATCTCCTGAACATTTATGATGTATTTTAAACACAATAAAACAATCAGTGTGTTTACGACATAAAAGAAGAGGCTGGAAAAAAGAGGGAAGGCTTATTGTTGTCTTAAAAGCTTGTGGCTCTAAGTAATGCTGTTCTGTGTAAATAAATCTGAATATGATACTGACCACCGAACACTAAGCAGAGGTATTGACTTTTTAGCAATTAAATGCCATAAAACAAAATGAAAGTTTAGAAAAAACGACCCGGCGAGTACTCTGATAAATATATAACTGCAAAAAAAAAATATATATATATTTTTTTTTTTATAGATAAATAAACACATACATTTTTATAGATTTTAATTTCTGTCATTGAACAGTCTTTTTATCTTTTGTCGATAGTTGAACAAAAAAGAAAACTGCCACATTAACAATGACACGAAAAGCATAAAAATACAAAGCAATTAAACAAAACAATTTTTAAAAATCGAATTAATTGTGATATACATGAATAAATGTATGAAATTAAAAATACACAATTCTGTATTGATAAAATATGTAAAAAATATATTGTATAATGAACACAAACGAAATTGCATTGTCAAGTGGTTATACTGTACATATATACTGTACATATGCAACAGTATTTTTAGCTAAAAATAAAAATAAAACCAAAAAATGTGATTACTTGAAATTAAACATTAACAAAAAATATATATATATTTTCCTTTTTTTTATTTCAATTAGTTGCCAAGTCAACATTTTCATTTAGTTAGGTTGCAGTACTAAAATAACTAAAACTAAATAAAAACTAGAACTAAAAACTAAAACTAAAAATAGCGTATATTTGAAAATAAAAAACTAACAAATATGACTAAACAACAAACTCAAATTAAAATAAAAACAGAAAATTCAAAATAATAAAAACCAAAATCAATGATACTAAAACAACACTGATGCATATAAACGTACACCATTTTTTCTTTTTTGTTTACTATTCTTTCCCCCCATTTTCCTTTATTTCATTTTGTTGTTTGATAACATCTTCTGATTCATGTTCTTAGAATTAGCATTAGGTCATTATCACAGAAGTCCAAGACTTTGAACTACGGGACTAATTCAACTAAACATCTTCAGCAATACCAGCATGCGTTTTCCTGGAGTTTTAACTCTCTGCACCCTCATTCTGTTTAACCGTCCACTAAACAACAGCCCGCATCGCCTTTTCTCAAAATATAAAAAGCAGCATAAAGTCTAAAAGGCTCTTAGGCTTGTGACCTTATCGACATCACTGCCTATAAACTTGCCCTGATGTGGCCCAGAATTGAACTTCCTGGATTACTCTTAGACCCTGAAGTGTAAAGTATTTCCCCATCCATTAAGTTGTATTAGCGATAAAGAGCTGCACTTTTAATCTATCCTTGATGAAGAAGCAAATATACTGTACATGTACAGGAAGAGACTGCATTAATGATGATTATACATCCATATACTTCCAGGGATGTACATGACAAAGAACCAGATTACTGTTTTCATTTAAGAAAATTGTTTGTGTGTGTGTGTGTGATATAGGTCAACCTATTTATTTTAATTTAATCATTTACATGAATAAGACAGCATCTAATCAGGCCAACATCACATTCATGAAATGAGACATCAGCTCAAATCATGTAGCTTAAATTAATAACATCTCTGCAATTCAGTCCTGAATTGTAAAATAACACATTACTCGTTAATATGAGTATGTCAGTCTTTAAAACTCCAAACCTAAGAGATTTGGCTTCCACTATGGATAATTAACCCTTTGGACAATAGCAAACAGCACCAAGAGGCCCTGGCTAATGGCCTGATGAATTTTTAAGCACAGACGAACAGGATAATGCAGCTCTAATCCATTAGGGCCTTTCGGTTTGTGTGCGTGTTATGTATTTAGTGATTGTTATGTGGAGTGCATAAGGAGTGGTAAGTATCTAAATGGATGGTGAGTTCTTATGTGTGTTAAAGTCACATCCATAGAAGAATAACTGGAGCATATGAAGACTTTTAATAAAAAGACATCCTAAATGACCAGATCTGTTACACATCCCAAGAAAGTCTAGATATTTTTCCTAAAGCATATTCATCAGCATATTCAGTGTATGTAGCATTGAAATACATGATGGTTAACTCCAGATGGGCGTTCTGTATAGGGTTTCACACGTTTTACAGCACACACCATCAGTCTGTCCACAAGTCGCCTATTTAGCCACTTTAAATACACTTTGCAAATGGAATAAACCATCGCTTTCCTGTAAACATCCATTTACTTCTGTAATTAAACAGACAGATTTTTTTTTTCATTGTCATTACTTGTGAAGCACTGTAATGTGTTGTACTTGAATTCCACACCGTTTTCCACTAAAAACTGAATTTGTATGCATTTTGGCTATTCATTTACACGGCAACAGCTTTTTGGGAGCCTGAAAACATAAACTTTTGAAAACAGGTTTCAAAGTGCAAGTTTTATAAACAATATCATTATTGCATCCATGTAAACTACAAAAACATCAAATTTGTGAAAATGGGGATATCATGTGCATACATATTATATGTTTAGTCTATTGGTTTGTGCACAGGAGTGTAGAGTTTTTTTTTTTTTACAAAGTGACCGCCATTTACTGGGTTGGAATGAATAATGTGAATAAATGAATACAACTTTTAGTTGTTTTCATGGATCTTTGTGAACAGGGATTGTTTTGACATTGTTGACATCTGTACACAAAACTATGGAAGCCCATTTACACCACATTTGACTTCTTTTCTCAGAATTGTGATATAAACTCGCAATTATGAGTTATAAAGTCCAATTCTGAGGAAAAAAAGACTGACCATTTTCTTACAATTGCAAGTTTATATCTCACAATTCTGACTTTATAATTCGCAATTGTGTGCTACACAGTCAGAATTGCATGACATAAACTCGCAATTCTGAAAAAAGTCACAATTGCGAGATATAAACAAATCTGAAAAAGATTTTATTTCTCAGAATTATGAGTTTAAATCTTGCAATTCTGACTTTTTCTCAGTTGCAATTTTATATCTCAGAATTTTGACTTTATTTCTCAGAATTGCGACTTTATTTTCAAATATGACTTTATGACTCAATTGACTTGTTATAAACTCAATTCTGAGAAACAGTCATATATGTTAATCAGAAAATCAGTTATGAAAATCAGAACTGTGAAATAAAAAGTAGCAATTACCTTTTTTATTCAGTGAAACAGGCTTCCATGCAAAACTTCTCAAAAATGCTAAGAAAGAACGTTTCTGTTTTAGTATGTAATTGTCATGTAAACATACACTAAAAAATGTTGGGTTAAAAAGGGACAAACCCAGCTATTGGGT
>NW_015508157.1:6831-7397 GCF_001515645.1 Sinocyclocheilus grahami | reverse complement strand
ACATGAGTATTTTACACCCTTTCTCTGGGAGGTTATTGTTGCTACGGTGTCTTTAATATGTAATATATTTTAATATGTCAATGCCCCATCTTTTGATTGGCTAACATTTGCATACAAATGGATATAAGTGGATAATACGTAACATCTGACAAATAATCAAATCTGTACATTTATGGAATGCAGTGATACATTTGCTATGCTTTTTTTTACATCACGTCAGATCTTCATGAACTTGAAATATTAAGAGCTGCGCGCATAAATGCTGCTTTCTTGTGTACAGTGTTACTAGTGAAAGGCTCAGCAGCTGATGCAGCCGATGCAGGAGGAACGTACAGTGTTTTAACCAGAAAGATGAGCATGACACTCTTGTGAATGGAGTCTCAATCATGGCATCACAATACTGCCATAAAGAACACAACAAATCCAAAACATCAAATGTTCTCATCATGTGAAGGCTGATCCAAACAGTGGGTAACAAATGATGTTACCTTCAAACATACCATGTTTTGTCCAAATAAAGCAGCATCATATGTGTCCATCAGATACACTCCAAAAAATGCTGGGTT
>NW_015508157.1:0-1407 GCF_001515645.1 Sinocyclocheilus grahami | reverse complement strand
CAACAAATAATGAAGATAACATTAAATTCTGAAAGCATACATTTGTATTAATTGTATTCATTTTACGGTAGGCTAAATATAATCAATATAACTAGGTTGTGCTGCTACTGTACTTTATAATTCAAAGCTGTCCTGATTTTGAGGCCTAACTTTACAACAGTTATTTCTAGACATCTTCCCATCAGTTGTTGGATGTTTTGTGGCATATTAACGTCTTGTTTCCTTCATTGTGAACTCCCTTATGACAGTGCCTGGCACACATTATCTGGGGCATCTATGTTTGTTCAATTATAACGCCAGCATTTTCTCCTCTTTTAGGGTTCTAACCCGCTTTTGCTAATCGCATTTTGCCGCCTCAGGCTGTCGAAAAAATGTAACGTTTAGGATCGGGAAAATTTGCTTAATTATTTGTCTTCCTCTGTGGTATTCACAAGTAAAGTCTATCAGCTCTCTGTCTTGCAGCATGTTAGTATGGCCTACTTAAAACCATATACACTGATCTCATCTTAGATGTTTTAAATCCAGAGTGCACTGGATTATGTAGAGTTATGCAGGTTAATATAGATGCATATTATATAGTAATGCAAGCACTCTTAATAATGGTTTGCTATTTGATGTAGAATTCAATTTTTGAGTCATTACCTTCACATTTTGATTGCATTTGTCCTCATTCGTCCTCTGTCCTCTATTTTGACCGAAGACGACATGTCCACTTCAACAGAGATCACTTCAGAGGGAACGTCCCATTCATGTTGAACCCAGGGTGAGCTGTTTCTATGATTAACTAAAATACAATGAGGTGCAGCGCTTTTGTCCTTAACCGCACAACTGACACGTAGATTTATCAGTTGGCAGTTAGGCCAACAGCAAACGCATAAAAATAAAGTATGGCTAAGAAAAAGGTAATGAAAAAGTATTGTGTTCCTGCATTTAATAAACCTGAGCATATTACAGCTTAATAGCTTACCGTTTTATTTACTTCAGCTCCATGTTGACCACTTCTGTTCCAAACAAATAAGCCAAGCCATATTAACCGCAGGATACATTTTTTAACTTCTCATTTGTACTGTGTGTTAGGGAAACTGCTTCAAAAAACTGTAAGCTCATAATTTAAAGTAGTTAAACAACAGTCAGGCTGCTATTTTGAAAAAAAAAAAGTTTACCTTTTTACCCTAAGTAATTGTTTTAGTACCACAGGGGAAACTCACAAAATGCTGCAAAATAAATGGAGTATGTGCCATGTTTGATATTTATACAGCAATTTCGGAGAGGCTAGCAATAGCAATGAGCTTTGAAAGCATAAGATCACACCCTCTCAGCAAATCACTCTCCAAAGCCACGCCTCCTCCAAACTTATGAACAGCGCACAGGCAGAGCAGAGGCTAACCAGCGACACGATGAGAGACG
>NW_015508156.1:23221-28731 GCF_001515645.1 Sinocyclocheilus grahami | reverse complement strand
TCATTTTCCAGCAGGATTTGGCACCTGTCCACACTGCCAAAAGCAGTCACCAGACCTGAACCACATAGAGAATCTATGAGGTATTGTCAAAAGGAAAATGAGAAACAAGAGACCAAAAAATGCAGATGAGCTGAAGGTCACTGTCAAAGAAACCTGGGCTTCCATACCACCTCAGCAGTGCCACAAACTGATCACCTCCATGCCACGCCGAATTGAGGCAGTAATTAAAGCAAAAGGAGCCCCTATCAAGTATCAAGTACATGTACAGTAAATGAACATACTTTCCAGAAGGACAACAATTCACTAAAAATGTTTTTTTTTATTGGTCTTATGAAGTATTCTAATTTGTTGAGATGTTTGTTAAATGTGAGCCAAAATCATCACAATTAAAAGAACCAAAGACTTAAACTACTTCAGTCTGTGTGCATTGAATTTATGTAATACACAAGTTTCACAATTTGAGTTGAATTACTGAAATAAATGAACTTTTCCACGACATTCTAATTTATTGAGATGCACCTGTATATAAAAGGTTAACATAGTACATGGAATTAAGATAAATTTTTTCCTAGCAAAAGAAATTATTCCAGATCTGTAAATCTACATATTTCTATTTAATATTAATTAACCATCTGAAATATCTTATATAATCAAATATATAAAAAAGCAACTGGATCCATTTTAAAACCAGGGATACTGTTGTAGGCTTTATTAATGACTCAAAACTGCATTATAACAGAAGCATCTTGCAAAAGAAATGTTAATTTCAAGAAACAGCCAAACAGGCCAATATTGTATGATAAATACATTTTTTCCACAATCTTAATCATCATCTCTAGAAATGTGCAAGTTCAGTCCAATAATTCCCAAAAAAACCTTAGGTGAAATAAATCAACTGTTGTCCACAAGCAGTATGATAGCAATTCAACCTGAGAGATTAAAGTAACACACATCAGAAACACTGGAGCATTATGCCTAGACACAAATTACAGATATGCACAGCTTAACAAAAAAAAATTAATAAATAATAAATAAATCTGCAGAAGGATCTCAAACTTTTTATTCATATTAACAAAAATATTCGAACCTTTTAAACTTATTTCAAACTAAATTTGGTCATGTTTAGAGAGAAAAACGTTTTTGTTGATTTATTTTATACTGCAATGCAAAATGACATGCATACACACCCTTCATTAGAAGTAAGGGTCAGTAGTAAAGACAGGTTAGCATATCAGACTCCTACTATCAGTTAAACATGATAATGCCTAGTGACACAGAACCTATTTGGCATCATAACACATTCAATCGAATCTTATAGAACAACAATGTTTCTTTCTCTGAATGATGAACGAAAGATGTGTTGTGTGAAAAACTATTTTACAGTGTTTTTCCATTCCAGCTCTGACTAGTAACCAAACCAAGTAAAAACAGGACTTTTAGTACAAAGTTAATGCACATATTCATCATCACTGACATCTGAATCGTCTGCATCAACTTCCCCTTCGATCACAGATTTCTTCCCTTTACAGCATGAAACAACCAAACCAATAAGAAAGACCTGCAACACAGCAAAAGACTTACTAGGGCTATAGAATGATTATAACTATTATTACATTTGCATGTGTTCATCCATGCAATTTCCTTCATTACATATAACAAGGTGCATCATCTAAAAAAGGAACATTTTAGGAAAATACTTTACCACAAGGAAAGCCCAGTTGCCAAAATAGTAGATGGTGCTGAAGAACCAAAATTTGTGCAGGAACAGGTATGATCTTGTTACCGTGCACTGGTCTGGAAAACAAAATGTGAACAAAATATGACCTTTAATTTTGTATTAATTTTTGGAAGTAAATCTTTTAATGTATTTTGAGTTTTGCTTTCACATGCATTGCCTATATGGGTTGCTCTATGATATTCTGGTCCCTAGATACGGCCCCTACTTTAATGTAAGTCTAATAGGAATAACCAAATGTGACCCTGGAGCACAAAACCAGTCTTAATTCGCTTGGGTATATTTGTAGCAATAGCCAAAAAACATTATATGGGTCAAAATGATAGATTTTTGATATACCGTAAATATATCAAAACTTAATTGTTGATTAGTAATATGCATTGCTAAGAACTTCTTTTTTTATGCATTGCTAAGAACGATTTTCTCAGCATTTAGATTTTTTTGCACCCTCAGATTCCAGATATTCAAATTGCATCTCAGCCAAATATTGTCCTATCGTAACAAACCATACATCAATGGAAAGCTTATTTATTCAGCTTCCAGATGATGTATAAAACTCAATTAAAAAAATTGACCCTTATGACTGGTTTTGTGGTCCAGGGTCACAAATGTGTTTGTAGAGTCAGAAGGTCAGTAGGTTAGTCTTCACCTCGCCGCCACGCAGAAGTAATCACACATGCACAACAGTACATGTTCTCATCAAAGTAATTGCCAGCACACAGCCTTGTGTAATTGCACCAGCCACGCTTTACAGGTTTGTGCTAACAACATGCCGCCTTTCACTTAAACGCATGAGAGAACTTCTTAGCTAGACTCCACCTCAAGCTAACCTGCCGCGCTGACCAGAAAACCGGCAATAAACTGATGACCACGTCAGAGAAAATAAAGAGGGATCCAGGGAAAGCAATGACACATTTGGATAAAAATGACAAACAAATATTTAGATGCTTCTTGGCAAACCAAAATAACTAATATTTGGACAAATGCAGAGAAGAAAAATATTTATTAGTGATAGCACATTAGTGGGGGAAAATATTTTTTTTCTGATAAAAAATGTAATTGGGATTTAAATTGGATTTTTTAAAAATTCAGGTTTGCTGTGCTTGTTTGTAGGGTTTTTGTGATTACACATCAATATGGCTATAAAACAGTGATGGTGATGATAATAATAATGATGATAATAATAACAATAACAATTATTATTATTATTTAGGATTATTATTACTATCATTAATAATAAATACAAATATAAAAAATCCTAAATAAAAATAAAGTGAGATATTACTATTGCAATATTACTATTGTATTAATATTAATAATTGCACTACAAATAAATGAAAATGTTTTATTTTGTTTTTTTTTCCCAGACATATTTATTGCTGTTAGAATCTTCAGTATATTTGAAGTGAGGTTTATTTATAATACTCTGAACACAGGACCGCGACTTAAAGCAGATTTACCATGTGATGCCTGAATCCTTAATTGAACAAAACAAAAAAAAAACGTGAATATTAGACATCTAATAGATTGAATCAGCTTTAAAAAATAGTCTGACAGCATCATCAGCCACATCGACTCCAGTGTGGTTTAGTTTGAGGTTTAGAAGTCTGCTGGTCTGATAGTTGTACTATACAATCAAATGGGTAGCAAGCAAGCTAATGTACGGAGAAGTTCATCTGGGCTCATGGATCAAACAGGGTGAGTGTCACTACAGCAGGAGGCTTGTAATCAGCTCAATCTGTCGAGCTGCTTGTGAAGATGCGGCCCTACAGAATGCTGTCTACAGAGGGAAGGGAGGAGAAGCAGAGAGAGAGATCTGATGGTGTTTATTCAGATAATTAGCTGCGCCAGGCGTGCAACAGGAGGACGGCTGAGGCATGAAGACCTGCTTAAAAGAGAGAAGTGAAGGAAAACCCAGATATTAAAAAACATGAGCAGCACCAGAGGTCACTGAACTCACCCTGTGTTAGACATCCTATCATCTCATGCACATGTAGTCAAAGGCCCCGTTTGCACTCAGCATTAACCTCTTTCCCAAGTGATCCCATCACAAGTGGTCAGCCAGAACCAGGATTGCTGCTCAAATCATATTAACATGAGTTCTAAATGTCTACATCCATCGCTTAGTACATCAACAGGTGGATATCAGGCAAAGGATGCTTTGTGATGCCTTGTGAATGTATTGACTTTCCTAAATGTTCCATCGGAAGAAAGCTTTCTTAAAATAAAAATAATAATAAAAAAAATTAATGACAGTGCATATCTGTAATAACAGTTTAGGACCACCAAATGAGGTCTGAGAAATCAGATAATTTATCTGTATTTTAGGATTGAGCACCATTCGGAATTGCATTGCAGTTTGAATATGAATGTAAGGAAGTAGAATTAAAATGAGTTGATTTCAAGAAAATTCAGGTTATTTTTAAGTAGAGAGACGCAAAGTTAGTGAATACATACTTGTTTGTGTTGTACAAAGAGTTGAAAAAGTATTAACAGAAAGCAAGAAAATTGAAAGGAAGAATGGATGGATGGATGGATGGATGGATGCATGGATAGACGAAAAGACAGACATTAGGGTCAACAGACAGGAAGATTGACAAAGAAAGAAAGAAAGAAAGAAAGAAAGAAAGAAAGAAGGATGTATGGATGGAAAGACATCAGGATCAGATAGATAGTTAGATGGAAAAGCAGCTGTTGCTGCATCTTTTAATAAAGTAGTCCTGGTAATACTGACCAATTTAATTAGCCAAAATCAATTTAAGTAACTTTAAAGTACAATCAAAAGCAAATGGTGAAAATTTTTGCAGTTAATCCAATACTAAAGCAGATGGAGTTCCTAGTTTTAGAGTTTCTTCTACACAAGGCATTTTTCTTTCACTTGAAACGTTGTAAGTTTCCAAGACTTCTGCCAGAAACAGGCTAATAAAATGCTGTGCATGGCAAGCTTTGGCACAAAGAATATCTTTAAAGGACAGTTACAACAGGCTCCGCGCAGTAGCACCGGTGCTCTGGTTCTGGCTCAGGAGAAACTGGACCTGTTTGAGAGCAGGCATCGTCCTCCCCTCCTGCACTTTTCCTGCCATCTGCAGCTCAGCAGATGCTCACCTGAATTACAGGGCAGATGGTTCTCAACAGTGCTCTGGCTAAACAAATCATCGTGTACATCCCTGACCCTGTTCACCTTCAGATCGCAGTCACTGCTGATGGAGAACGCCTGCCAGAGACCACAGCCATTCAGACCAGCAGTCTGTCCACTCGCTCTGCTTGTGTGCCATTGTGTTGTTATGGGGGCTCTGGGCAGTGACTCTTAAAGGGATAGTTCACCCAAATGTGAAAATGTACATCTACTCACCCTTATGTTTTCCAAATCTGTATGCTGTTATTTTGTCTATGAAATGTAGAAGTCAACATTTCTGAAGAACCATTATACAGCTTGTGCCAGGAGGAAAAAAAGTATACTACTCATGCACTTTATTTCAAATCTTTAAGCCATACGCACGCACGTACACAGATCAGTGTTATCCAACTTAAATGGTTTAATAATTGTTAATATTATAAAACTAATAAATTTACAAAAAGGAGAGAATAAAGTTAAAACACTAATAAGAACATAAGTATAAAAAATACATTTATTTTAAAAGGAATTCTACTAAATCTTATAATGCAATAACTGACTGTTATATTTATTAGGTTTAAGTATATAATGATATATATATATATATATATATATATATATATATAGTGTGGAAAAAAAAAATATAGAAAGCCACCTATA
>NW_015508156.1:16215-23168 GCF_001515645.1 Sinocyclocheilus grahami | reverse complement strand
ATATATATATATATATATACATATATATATATATATATAGTAGTGTTTGGATGCAATCAAGATGTTCGATCAGGTTTTAGGCATTGTAAACTTTCCCTCCTCCCTTGTTATAACTAAATTACAGATGCATGTCTAATGTCCACTTCTGGTTCAAAGAGCGTTAACACCTCTGCTATCTTCACCGACGCTAGCAAGGACGATCGTCGGCTTTCTCGTTGAGATTTCAGGGGGGGGGAGGAATGATTCCCCCATCCTTATGAGGAGCCACTAACCGTGGCCCAGACATACTCAAAAGCCACAATACACATATGAAAGGACATTGGCTCCATTTATCCACAATCAAACTGTTCCAAAATGTATATAGTGTATTCCTGTGTTGTATGCATGTTCCTAGGTTATAGTAGCTTAGTTATAACTCTGTAGTACTGTAGTGAAGCTCCAATTACTTGGATCTAGACATATGAAGGTATTACTGCCTTAATGTTTCCCAATCCCTGGCATGCCAGGTATCAAAATGACCGTCTTCCGATTCCTGGATTAATGTTGTATATTATGTCACCATAATTTGCGCCATGCTCTTTTTACCATACTTTGACTTAATATTGGACAAATCCCCCAGACCGCCATAAACCATGCAAATAAGGTGTTGCGTGAGACAAAGGAACCTCTCCCGCTCAAAATTCACACCTCTACATTGGTCAGTCTGCCAAAGATGGGTGTGACTGGTAGACCCTTAAAAGTCCCTAACCCAGGGCTCCAGACTGCGACCATTTTTTCTGCCTGTGGACAAAATGTTGTGTACGGTTGCACTGGCGTGACCACCACGTTGTTTAACTCATAAGCGCTGCCATTTCGGTTGTATATGTGAACCATCAAACGGCAAATGAAACTGAAAGCATAAAAAAACCGCACTACTCATTTGAGCTGCACAGCGCTTAGAGTGTAGAGCCTGGTTTATACTAGCCATGTCAGCATGAGTGCGAAGGTGCGCGCAGCAAAAATTACGCAAATATTGAGGAAACGATGGATGGTTTTCATGCTAAAGTAAAGTAAAAGACTGCTTCTTAAACCAAATGTGAACATGTTGGTATTCTTGTGGGGGAAAAAAACATGCAATCACTGTCACCGAGAGCAAGTTTAGTTTTACTTTTCTTTTTGTTTTCATTTGCCTTATCTTTGCTGTTTACCTCACGATATGCTATGGAGGCTCTCTTTTATTTATTTGTTTGATTCCTCAGTGTTTGCTAAGCATTCTGTAATTTATTAGCCTGTATATAATACAGCATGTGGTGTATGCCATGCCTCATCTTATTCATTTTTGTTAATAAAGGTTTTGTAAGCTTGTTTGTCATTGTATCTTACGGTTTTATTGTTGTTGTGCTTTTTAATTAAGAATAGCAATGAATCCATCTTGGGTTTTAGTCTTAAATATAGATGTAAGCAAAACAGACAATTATCTTTTCTTGTAAAACGTGACAACAAGATCGCAAATTCAAAAGCGAAAGCATTATAACATAGCAAAAGAGAAACTCCCGTTCACAAAATTCAAATCACAAATAATACTACTAATGAAAAAGAACAGGTTGAATGTTAACCTCTTTCGTTTCCATATAACTATAAACTATGATAAAAATTCATAAGCATGCTTTGATTAACCCCATGTTGTAGCAAAAAAACAATTGCGACCAAATCATGTGCTCATGCACTGAGAAAGTTGGTCGCAAAAGAGCGACCAGTGGGAAGAATGAGTCTGGAGCCCTGCCCTAACCCAAACCAATGATGGCTCAAACCCTTCTCATTAGGTTGTGGTTAATTGATGCTAAATACTGCCATTCTTTGTTCTTCTCTCTCTCTCTTTCCTTACTTTCCTTCATTCTGGATATAAGCATCTTGCTTAGTCTTGTTGTATGTTAGCTGTAGTTTCATTTATTAAATCCCTTATATTCACAATTGATTGCCTCTGTGTGCTGCTCACAATTCGGAGTCACTGAAAGTTGATCTTGCTACATGCTAAGTTAATGCTAGTACTGTATGATGTAGGAAAGTTATTCTTTCTTGGCCAGGAAAATAATCTTCCCTAGAATTGATAAATGACTACACTGTCGGTGGACGAACAGATTAAATCATTGTGATATTGATTCTGCTACAATTAATTCTAAGATGTGATCTAAATATTCATAATTAATTATAACCAGTTATAATTACTTATAAATATAATTCTCTTTTGAGCTAATTTGCTCTCTATATATATATATATATATTATAATGTATTATTTGTATAATGTAATAATAATGTAATTATTATTTATTTAACGTTATAGAACATTGACGTTATAAGATTTATTAGAATTCCTTTTAAAATTATTGTATTCTTTTTTTTAATGACCAAAGACCATATATATATATATATATATTCCAATAAAAATCTATTTAAAAAAAAAAAAAAATAAGCATATCACATCAAAAACTGTATTAGTATAATTTGTTTTTACAGTTTTTTTGTATAAAACATTTTTGTGAAAAAGGCCCAAATTATTATTGTTATTATTATGATTAAATCATAAAAATAATTTTATACAAATATTTTACTATTTTAAATATACATTTAAAAAAAAATTACAAAAAGGTTTGTGATTTGCCCCTTCTTTTTTTTTGTGCATTTTTGCCTTTAGTAGGATAGGACAGACAGAAAGCGAGGTGGGAGAGAGAGAGAGGGGACAGTATTGGGAAAGGTCCACAAGCCGGGACTCAAACTTGGGACACCCGAAGCACAATGGTGCTATATGTCGTCGCGCTGCCCTTGAGGCTATTGACGCCGACAATTTGTCTTTTCTTTTAATTATAATTAGCTTTTTATAAAAACACATAAGTCTATAGTATGTCCTAATTTTGCTAAGTATGTACTGTGTGTGTTTTGGGTAGGTACAGAGATCCACTGTATTCCACCCCCTCATCCCCTGCACCCATACCTCCTCCGCACCAAACCCAGATTGCCATCTAAAACACACACATGAACACAGACACACACACACACACACACACACACACACACACACACACACACACACACACACACACACACACAGTGTGGTCTTGTTCTAAGTGTTGGCTCTGTGTGTGCTACATGAGCAAAGGGAATATTTAATCATCAGGTGAAGAGAAAGTTCACTCACTGACCAAACACACGCAACAGTAACATCCTACAAAAGCAGAAACACACACACACACACATACACATACACAAGTACCTATTCATCCACACCTCTCATGAGCTGATGTGAACATTCAGAGCAGCTCTCCTTCTCAGAGTATGAATCACTCAGTGTTGCAGCTCAATCTTTAATCACCCACTGTGGATTCCTCTTTGCTATGTATCAACATCACTAAACCCCTGCAAAAAAAATAAAATAAAAAAATAAAAATAAAAGCTGATAGAAAACGCAATTTCACCTTTCCATGAAACCCATATCCACGGATCTGTGTGCTCCCCTGCTAGGAACTCTGACTCAAGCCACTAGGAAAAATAGATCAGGAGATACAGAGACAGGCAAAAGAAAAAATAGATGGAGAGAGGAAGAGAAACAGAGAGATAGGGGGATATAAAGTCACGCCTCAGCGTGGGTCAGCCTGGTCCAGACGTCGCCATCTCCTCCAGAGCCATTCAGAGCTCCTGGACACCAGAGGGACTCTCGCTCTCACAGGCATGAGGTGCCTGAGGTGGAGATGGGAGTGGGCTGGGGTCACATGGGGAGACCTGGAGGAGCAGGGGTGTGTTTTGTCCTTGAGAATCTCATTAATGCTTCCCACTGCAGCACCTCAAATACACACACAAACACTTCAAAGTTTTGAAGTTTCCTTTGCCTCTTTGTTGTTTCCTGTGATGCAGGACTTTGACTTCGTCAACAATAAAAAGACAAGATGAAAAAAGTATCATAACAATAATTCCAATAATAACAACAGATAATTAAAATGTATTATAAATAAAGTATTGTATTAATACAATTTTGTATATGACAAAAAAAACTGGAAGTTTACACTAAGGGCAAATAGTCAAGCTTGCTGGCAGAGGCTATTTTCACTAACTCCACCCACTACTGCTTAGACAGTTTGCCCTTAGCACAAATAGCATGTCACTTCTATTTACACTTTGTGTGAATAGTATCTACTGCTATTTGCACCTAGTGTAAACAACAAGGTATTTGTTGCAATTTATACAGTATTTGGTGCAAACTGTAGAAAAATAACACCTCGATGTTTTAAGAAAAAAGGTAGAAATCATTTATTCAAATAATCTAGTCATAGTATCATGGGGATTGCCTCTTGAACTGAAAGAGCCTAAACAGTACCATTTTGCAAGCAGGCATGCTACTGTATAATACATATGCTAGCAGGGACACATTAAACTGATCGAAAGTAACAGTACATTTATAATGTCACAAAAGATTTCTACTTCAAATTAATGCTGTTCCTTTCAACTGTCTATTCATCCAAGAATACTGAAAAAACAAACAAAAAAACAGTTTGGACAAAAATTTCTGAAGGAGACTGGAGTAATGGCTTCTCAAAAATTCAGCTTTGCCATCACAGGAATAAATGCCATTTTAAAATATATCAAAATAGCTTTGATATACTGTATATGATATACTTTCCACCTTGGGAAGCAAAAGAGACTTTTTTCAAAAACATTTGGTAGTATATTGCGAGTATATAAAATGATAATATCTATCTACAAAATATATAAATACTGTTGTAATAAAATAAAAAATAAAAATAATGCCTATTGTAAATTCTGAAACTAGAAGGTTAAAATTTACACTAAACTAACTAAAAAGCATATTTAAAATTAATACAATAAAATTACAATTAGTTAAAACTGTGAGCAAACCGATGGTTGCATTTGTCCCAGATAATGCCGCAGGTCATAACTTTTATGTTCATCAACAGCATAAGCTGACACGCATGCTTTCTATTAGAATACTGATGGAAAGTCTCCTTATTGACCAGAAAACTACCAGATGTGAAAAAACCCAAATAGCCAATATCTATATGCAAATTTATCTTGTCTCATATTTGAATCTTCCAAAAAGCACTCAAAGTTAACTGTAACTGAAGCTTAATGACCCACTGTACTAATACACAGGCACAAATCATTTATGGTTCAGTCATCCTCGAACATGATACTGCAGTACATACTACTTTAGGGTATGCCATAAACAAAAAATATAATCTTTTTCATTATTTGTTTTATTAATATATATTAAAATGAAAAAAATGCAGGTCTGTTATGTCAATGACTATGTACAGTGTGCGCAATGAATGCTATTGTAGCTGTTTGGAGTCTCAGTAACAGCATGTGTCTGTGAACTGTGTGCACTGGGTCTGAATCAGCTTAAATGAGACTGCATTAAGATGCATTAGATTCTCTCTATGTACCATTGGTCCAAATCTACCACTAAAGTAACACCATAGAGTGCACATGGCGGCATGGACCCACGCCAGGCTGTGCCTGACGTGGCTATTAATTAAAGTGTTCCTTAATTATCTGCTCTGTTTTAGTGCTTAGCTGAGTAATTATAGCCAGCTCTCTATGCGCCAGACCGGGGGTGAATTCAGATAGACTAAGAAACCCACAAAGGGAGGAAAACAAGCGATCGATGGTTTAAAGCAATAGTTCAAACAATAAAAGAAAATTCTGTCATCATTTACTCACTCTCATGTCATTCAAAACCTGAATTACTTTCTTTCTTCAGTGGAGCACAAAAGGAGGATTTTGAATTGCACTGGTCACTCTTTTCATTGCATTTGAAATAAACTGAAACCGAGAACTTTACAAAAGCATAATAAAAGCATCATAAAATTGGTCCATATGATGCATGCACTACATTCTAATGAAGTTGTATGATAGCTTTGTGCGAGTCTTTCCAGTGATAACCTTTTTTTCCCCAAGTAAGCTATTAACCTCATGTGACCAGATCAATAAGTCAAGCAAATCAGCTTGAGAATCTGATTCAGTCATCAGAATCATTCAAATGAGTTTTGTGAACTGGTTGAACTGATGCATTGAAAAGATCAGGCTCAAAGTTATGAATCAGTCATGAATCAGACATCACAATGCTGTCTGATTCAAGAATGACTCATTCTCTACATCAATACCATTTGTGAACTAAATGAACTGACGGATTGAAAGAATTCATCTCAAAATAATGAATTGTTCTATTTCTCATGAACACACTAAGGAGAGCTGGATTGTCAAAATGTCAAGATTTTTATTTTCACTTACATTTTGGTCTGTCCCTCCTCATATAAAACATATAATCTAGCAATCCATCTTTACCAGTGTTGTAACAAGTAACATGAGTTACGTAATCAGATTACTTTTTTCAAGTAACTAGTAAAGCAACACGTTACTTTTAAATTTACAAAAAAATATTGGAGTTACTAAAGTTAAAGTTATTTTGTTTTCCTATTTATTTACTGACACCTCCTGTCCCCTTGTTGAGAGAAATTGGAAGTGAGGTGCAGAGGCACTTGAGACTTATTAATTTAACTTTTGGTGTGAATGGGCCTTTACAGTTGGCAAAAATATATATATTTTTTGTTGTTATTAAAAATAAATAAGCAAGCCCAGCTCAGGTGACAAAAAAGCAATAGTAACGCAATAGTAACATAATGGATTACTTTCCATAAAAGTAATGCAATTAGTTACTTTTTATGGAGTAACACAATATTCTAATGCATTACTTTTAAAAGTAACTTTCCCTAACACTGATCTTGACACTTTTTCATTCTTTTTAAAAGTGTGTCGTCATTTGTTATAATTGCATGGAGCTAGAAGTCTTCTGCTGTGTTCTATGGGAGAAATAAAGTCATATGGGTTTAGGTTTAACATGAGGGTGAGTAAATGATGACAACATTTTCATTTTTGGATAAACTATTCTTGCAATGAGGACTAT
>NW_015508156.1:10577-16205 GCF_001515645.1 Sinocyclocheilus grahami | reverse complement strand
TCTGAAAACATGCATTATTAATCATGACTCATTTGTTTCTGTGTTTTACCAAATAAGAACAGGATGGAAATAGAGGAAAAGTGCTCTAAAGTGCTTTCTCCCTATGAGAAGAACATTCTCTCAACCTCACTGTTTGTTTGGTTTGGGGTTTTTGCTTGTCTTGGTCTTTTTTTCTACACTGTTTTTCTAAAAGCACTCTGCAAATTTCACTATGTACCCGAGTTTTCCAGGCTCGCTGAACCTCGGACCAGTGCTCTCGACGGGAAGCTGCCTGGCTCTACTCAATCTGAGTGGACCCCAAAGATAGATGTTGAAAACCACCCTACCCTCTTCACCCGCCTGCAAACTTTCTGACATGGACGAAGACCTCCACCTACAGACTTGTGTTGGAGAGCAATTGTCCAACTGTCTTGAGGTCTAGATATTATGTCTCTAAGATACCACCAACCAGAAACACAACTGATGATGATGAACCCATTGTGACTTATAAAAAGCTCCTCATTACGAATGCTGTACTCAATCAAAATCCGTCTGTTTCTCATCTCATCATATATATGCTGATTACTGTAACTTAAAAAATAATCACCATCAACAAAAACTAAATAAAAACACAATTATTAACAAACATTTCAAAAACTGCAACTAACATTCTGTTGAAGCATGTGTGTGTGTGTGTGTGTAAGTTTGAGAGCAGTAAAAAAA
Source organism: Sinocyclocheilus grahami (assembly GCF_001515645.1). Taxonomy (NCBI): domain Eukaryota; kingdom Metazoa; phylum Chordata; class Actinopteri; order Cypriniformes; family Cyprinidae; genus Sinocyclocheilus; species Sinocyclocheilus grahami. The sequence continues at coordinate 15,503 of NW_015508156.1, read as the reverse complement.
GAAAAAAATACTTTTATTCAGCAATGGCTTTTACATTGTTACTATGTATTTCAAATAATTTCTGTTCTTTTGAGCTGTCTATTCATCCAAGAATACTGAAAAAACAAACAAAAAAACAGTTTGGACAAAAATTTCTGAAGGAGACTGGAGTAATGGCTTCTCAAAAATTCAGCTTTGCCATCACAGGAATAAATGCCATTTTAAAATATATCAAAATAGCTTTGATATACTGTATATGATATACTTTCCACCTTGGGAAGCAAAAGAGACTTTTTTCAAAAACATTTGGTAGTATATTGCGAGTATATAAAATGATAATATCTATCTACAAAATATATAAATACTGTTGTAATAAAATAAAAAATAAAAATAATGCCTATTGTAAATTCTGAAACTAGAAGGTTAAAATTTACACTAAACTAACTAAAAAGCATATTTAAAATTAATACAATAAAATTACAATTAGTTAAAACTGTGAGCAAACCGATGGTTGCATTTGTCCCAGATAATGCCGCAGGTCATAACTTTTATGTTCATCAACAGCATAAGCTGACACGCATGCTTTCTATTAGAATACTGATGGAAAGTCTCCTTATTGACCAGAAAACTACCAGATGTGAAAAAACCCAAATAGCCAATATCTATATGCAAATTTATCTTATCTCATATTTGAATCTTCCAAAAAGCACTCAAAGTTAACTGTAACTGAAGCTTAATGACCCACTGTACTAATACACAGGCACAAATCATTTATGGTTCAGTCATCCTCGAACATGATACTGCAGTACATACTACTTTAGGGTATGCCATAAACAAAAAATCTAATCTTTTTCATTATTTGTTTTATTAATATATATTAAAATGAAAAAAATGCAGGTCAGTTATGTCAATGACTATGTACAGTGTGCGCAATGAATGCTATTGTAGCTGTTTGGAGTCTCAGTAACAGCATGTGTCTGTGAACTGTGTGCACTGGGTCTGAATCAGCTTAAATGAGACTGCATTAAGATGCATTAGATTCTCTCTATGTACCATTGGTCCAAATCTACCACTAAAGTAACACCATAGAGTGCACATGGCGGCATGGACCCACGCCAGGCTGTGCCTGACGTGGCTATTAATTAAAGTGTTCCTTAATTATCTGCTCTGTTTTAGTGCTTAGCTGAGTAATTATAGCCAGCTCTCTATGCGCCAGACCGGGGGTGAATTCAGATAGACTAAGAAACCCACAAAGGGAGGAAAACAAGCGATCGATGGTTTAAAGCAATAGTTCAAACAATAAAAGAAAATTCTGTCATCATTTACTCACTCTCATGTCATTCAAAACCTGAATTACTTTCTTTCTTCAGTGGAGCACAAAAGGAGGATTTTGAATTGCACTGGTCACTCTTTTCATTGCATTTGAAATAAACTGAAACCGAGAACTTTACAAAAGCATAATAAAAGCATCATAAAATTGGTCCATATGATGCATGCACTACATTCTAATGAAGTTGTATGATAGCTTTGTGCGAGTCTTTCCAGTGATAACCTTTTTTTCCCCAAGTAAGCTATTAACCTCATGTGACCAAATCAATAAGTCAAGCAAATCAGCTTGAGAACCTGATTCAGTCATCAGAATCATTCAAATGAGTTTTGTGAACTGGTTGAACTGATGCATTGAAAAGATCAGGCTCAAAGTTATGAATCAGTCATGAATCAGACATCACAATGCTGTCTGATTCAAGAATGACTCATTCTCTACATCAATACCATTTGTGAACTAAATGAACTGACGGATTGAAAGAATTCATCTCAAAATAATGAATTGTTCTATTTCTCATGAACACACTAAGGAGAGCTGGATTGTCAAAATGTCAAGATTTTTATTTTCACTTACATTTTGGTCTGTCCCTCCTCATATAAAACATATAATCTAGCAATCCATCTTTACCAGTGTTGTAACAAGTAACATGAGTTACGTAATCAGATTACTTTTTTCAAGTAACTAGTAAAGCAACACGTTACTTTTAAATTTACAAAAAAATATTGGAGTTACTAAAGTTAAAGTTATTTTGTTTTCCTATTTATTTACTGACACCTCCTGTCCCCTTGTTGAGAGAAATTGGAAGTGAGGTGCAGAGGCACTTGAGACTTATTAATTTAACTTTTGGTGTGAATGGGCCTTTACAGTTGGCAAAAATATATATATTTTTTGTTGTTATTAAAAATAAATAAGCAAGCCCAGCTCAGGTGACAAAAAAGCAATAGTAACGCAATAGTAACATAATGGATTACTTTCCATAAAAGTAATGCAATTAGTTACTTTTTATGGAGTAACGCAATATTCTAATGCATTACTTTTAAAAGTAACTTTCCCTAACACTGATCTTGACACTTTTTCATTCTTTTTAAAAGTGTGTCGTCATTTGTTATAATTGCATGGAGCTAGAAGTCTTCTGCTGTGTTCTATGGGAGAAATAAAGTCATATGTGTTTAGGTTTAACATGAGGGTGAGTAAATAATGCCAACATTTTCATTTTTGGATAAACTATTCTTGCAATGAGGACTATAATCACAAATCCTCTGCTATGCCTAAAACAGATAGAAATAGTTTAGATATCAGTCACTATATTGGAAGCAAATGCACATATCATTTCTGCTTGTTTTCTTCCCTCTGTCTTTCGATCTGCCTTTTTTTTTAAGCCAACAGATGCCTAAATTTGGCACAGATTTCTCAAAAGGCTTTAACTGGAGCATTTGCTAATCTTTATCACAAAGCAATAAAAGTGAGAGCCAAAAACAGGCAGCTAGAAGGCAAGGGCTTTTCAGAACGACCTCAAGGGGAAGAGAAGATGCAGCAAAAGAGGTGAGTGTATGAGGAAACTGCAGAATGGGAAGGCGTCAGATCGAGTGCGAAATTGCATACAATCAAAGGGTGGCACTTTTCACTACAAATAATCCTGTGGGATTAGAATGAAATCAGATTGAAAAAGGAGTGGAGGAGTGCAGCAGTAGAGCATGAGTGATATCAGAGCTGCTGTCTCACCTGTTACCAATCCTCAAATTTATAGCAGCAATATAACAGACAGACTCACGTGACTCGTGATTCACACTAGTCATCCATAGCACCTCTCTGGGTAAATGTGCATGGAGAAAGAAAATAGAACAAGTGCATACTTCACATCTTTAGAATACCTCAAGGAATGGCAGTGGATCTGAATACAGCTCTGGATTTAAACACATAAACATACATATTTAAAGTAATATATAAAATACTATTCATGTTTGCAGTCAGTAAGGTTTTTTCTTTTTTTTTACAGAAATTGATACTTTTATTCAGCAAGGATGCATTAAACTGACCAAAAGTGAGAGTCAAGACTTTTACATGTTACAATTCTATTTTTAATTCATTGTTCTTTTGAACTTTCTATTTAAAGAATCTGAAAAATCAGGATTTCTATTAAAAAAAACAGCAGCGCGATTGTTTTTAACATTAATAATGTTTCTTGAACATTAAATAAGCATATCAGAATCATTTCTGATGGATCATGTGACACTGAAGATTGGAGTAATGGCTGCTGAAAATTCAGTTTTGCCATCACATGAATAAATTAAATTTTAAAATGTATTAAAATAGGAAAAGGTTATTTTAAGTTGTAATAATATGTAACAATATTACTGTTTTACTGTATTTCTGATCAACTAAAAACAGCCTTACTGAGCATAAGAGGCTTCTTTCAAAAACATTTTAAAATCTTTCAAAACCAGAAGTTTGAACAGTAGCGTGTATTATTTAACACATTAATACATTTATTAGTGGAAATGAATTGGAAACATGGAATGAGGAGTTTCCATAGGACCAACTGTTTTACTGTATTTCTGATCAACTAAAAACAGCCTTACTGAGCATAAGAGGCTTCTTTCAAAAACATTTTAAAATCTTTCAAAACCAGAAGTTTGAACAGTAGCGTGTATTATTTAACACATTAATACATTTATTAGTGGAAATGAATTGGAAACATGGAATGAGGAGTTTCCATAGGACCAATTGGAAATAAAGTTCTAGCTAGCCAATCAACTAGCTTGATTAGTCTCATAATTTTAATAAGACATGGATTCCTCAATACTGAGGTTCACCAGATATTTTAGGATTTTGTATATTAAACGTCAAAATGCAAACTTTGAAATGACAAAGCTCTCAAATCTCATGTAATTGATGTCAAACCTTTACATTTAAAATTCACTCTGTTCCTCACCAAAAAAAGATGATCATATGGTTTCATAAGACTCAGATTTCAGTGCATGAGTCATATGGACTGCTTTTCTGCTTTTTATTCATTTTCAGAGCTTGACCGCTCCAGACCCCATTTATTCTATTCTATAGATAGAAGGACATAATAACAAGTAAATGATGAACAATTTTTTGTATCACTTTACAAGTTAGAAAGTGTTATGCTGGCCAATAAGTTTCTTCCATGTTAGATGACACTTTGCTGGACATTGTTAATATTTCCAGGTAAATGTTCTTCAGAAGATACTGGACCCTCATTCATAATATACTATGCTATAAAAATATTTCAGTGAAACAACTGTGGCCTTCGCCTATTCTGAAAAACACATTTCCTGTATTGCATTCAACAAGCACCCTTGATAGAACTCTATCATAAAATAACTTATTTCTGTTCTGTCCTTCAAAATATTCATCAATCACTGGCATTTGTGTAATATCTTGTGTATGTCTCTTCATTACAGCAGCATCTGAAGCTATAGGAGGACACAATATGGTGAAGAATCTCAACAAACAGAATGACTGGCATCTGTTGACCTCTGTGAGAACAAGGCCAAATTCATCCAGATACTGACTTAACAGTGATTTGTGTTTTGAAGAAATTGTATTGTAAAAAACGAGCGTAAGTATCTGCCATCTTTGAGTACATCAAACAT